>NW_020526747.1:0-35596 GCF_003368295.1 Carassius auratus
GGATTATTTTTTAATTAGGGCTCAGCTGGAGGGCGAGAGCTCCTTTGTTTCCTTAGGATTATTTGTTATTATTATTATTATTAATTATTATTATTATTTTTTTTTCTCAACGTCTCGGGGGCTTTTGGGGCCCTTAACGTGCTTAAAAAGTCTTGAAAATTGGCACACAGATTGGAACCTGCGGCCATTAGGGCCGGGCAGAGACTGATACACGGGCGTGGCACATGGGGCTCTACAGCGCCCCCTGGAATATGGAGGGCCATATATCATACATTCTTGCTCGTAAGACGAATGAAACTCGGTACACATATAAATCTCATCAATCCAAAACAAATTTTGTATTGCATATCATAGGCTCCGCCCAACAGGAAGTTGGCTATTTAGGGTTTAGTATTCAAATTTTTCATCAAAGTTGTGGGGGCTTTTGGGGTCCTTAACATACTCAAAAACTCTTGAAAATTTGCGCACACTTTGGAATCTGTGGCCTTTAGGAGCCTGCAGAGGCTGGGACCCGGGCGTGGCACAGGGGCTCTACGGCGCCCCCTGGATCACAGTCAGAAATGTTGATGTATAGCTCACACATACTTGCACATATTCATATGAAACTCAGTACACATATAGATCTCATCGTGCCGAACAACTTTCGTATTGCATGTCATAGGCTCCACCCAACAGGAAGTCAGCTATTTAGAGTTATGTAAAAAGCGCATGCTCTGGAATTTGAAATACTTGTCATAGGTTTTTTTCTCGATTGCCGCCAAACTTGGTCAACATGATCTCAAGACACTGGGGATGAAAAAGTGCCAGGGGATTTTTGATATCTCGAACGGTTTGCTCGTGGCGAGGCGTTGAAATTATGGCGAGAAATGAGAAACAGGAAGTGTCTAATACCGTCCACATACATTTCCTGATTTTAATCAAACTTAATCAGATTATTCGTTGTATGATGTCGATCGCATATATGTGACTATTAGGAGTCAAGTTATAGCGCCACCAACTGGCAGAAGGAAGTGTGTCATTTTCAAAATGATTTGAATTCAGCATCTTATTATTACTCGATTTGCTTCAAACTTCATCAGAATAATGTTAAAACACAGCCGATATAAATCTGCAAGGGGGATATTGATATTAAAAAATTGTTGGCGTGGCAACATGTCAAACTGGAATACTTCTCAGGTGATTTTGAGGCAAATAACATACTTAGAATTTCACAAAACTCTGAACACACATCAGTATTTCTGATAGGAACTTAAATTGTGAATGGATTTTGGATAGCTTGAATGGTTTTGCCGTGGTGATTTTTTAAATGACCTTACAAAGGGAATCATTATTGTATTTTTTAAATTGCAGCTTCCAAACACGTCAAAGAATTTTTTCATACAGATGAAAAAGTCATTCTGAGGAAATATGCATAGTTTAACGACTTTACAACACTGTATGGATAACAGAAAATTAAAAAACTGTCAGACATCTCATCTCACTCTGTCCCTCTGTTTTAGTATATGTGCTTCAGACTTCCATTGTCTGAGAGAAATTGCGCCCCTACAGGTTCAATTCCCGAACTTTTACTTTCACTTTTAAATCGGTTTAAAAATACCAAATAAATACTTAGATTTAATTCACACTGACAAGCTAAACCAACATATCTGATTATTACCGGTTCAGGGCTCATGGATAAATTATTTCTGGCCAGAGATACGTGAGAAATAGGAGAGATGAATCACCGCTGTGACCACGAGCGTCTGGAGTAAAGAGCTCAGAGAAAACGATTTTATTCCTGTTTTAAAGCTTTTAAAAATAAATTATTACAGCGATATCACACAATCAACCAATTAGAACACACCAAGAGCTAAATTCAGATGTTTTTGAACTGTTTGTGTGAAAATGAAATATTTGCAGCTGCCTATCTGAAATCACGCCTCCGATCAGCGCGTACAGTGTCCAGCTCAAAACAAACGAATTTATTCTTGTTTAAGAGCTTTTTTAAATAAAATATTACCACAAATGCACACAATAAACCCATTGTAACACAACAAGAGCTAAATGCAGGTGTTTGTGACCTGTTTAAGTGTGCAAGACTATTTGAAAGCGCGACTGGCAGAATAACATATCTCTCGAGCTGCAGGATTCTGGCTTTCGTCGTACGAACGAACACATAACGGACAAGATTATTTCAAAACACATAATAGCTTGGCGACTATAAACGAAAACAGCCAAGTGAACATAAACTGGATCTACTGGATTCGAATATTAAAGTGACCACATTTACCACTTGCTTCTGTCTTTTTTAATGTGTGCGTATTTATTTATTTATCTTTTTATACATTTTGTATAATTTCATAGTTTGTGTATTACAATTATAAAAACAAAAATAAAATTAGCCACTCACATAGAAATAGCTTAGGCCTTAACCTTTTTCTGACAGTTTTAGGGATTTTTAAAAATCCTAAAAAAAACTTATTTGTGCTGCAAATAATAATTTCAAACTCATTTGATACTGACCTATGACATCCTGTGACATTATATTTATTTTAATTTACATAATCTCATGGATGTAACAGTAAATCTGTTCAGCTCACAGATCAATACTAAGCTGTAATACAAGCAGAACTTTCACAAATGCTTATGAGTCATTTAAGGATTTGATAACACTGTAAAATAATGTCTAATTTGTTAACATTAGCAAATTCATTGATAACACTTTATAATAACTGCACTCATTATTAAATAGTCAGTTCATGCTTTATAAAGCCTTGTCCCAATATTAATAGTCAGTAGTAAGCAGTTTATAAATACAGCTATAAATAGCTTGTTTTTGGTTTATAAGCACATTTATTAAAAATGAGAGTAAGTTATCTTCCTATGAAAAATAAAAGATAAAAATAAACAAACAACAACACAGATTGATACAGAACTCAGAAATTTTATTGTGGATTTATGATAAAGCCTGCAAATGAATTCATACTCCTACTCATACTACTCCATACTCCTTTTTCAACATGATGCCAATATACTGAGATGTTAAATTGTGAATGGGTTTAGGATAGCTTAAATGGTGTTGCCATAGAGATTTATTAAAGTAACATAAAAAAATACAATAGTTATTTTACTATATCTTTACAATTTTTCATTCTAAATCTTCATAATTTTTTATATAAGTAGAAATCCTCATTTGAAGGAAGCACAGTAAGTTTCATAGCTTTATCACTTTCAAGAGCCAGCATAAAATTTAAACTATCATAACTTATAAATCAAGCTTGCAATTCTTAGTACCTATAATGGCCACCAGAGGGAGCTATATGATTACTTTTAAATAATTATTGTAGAAACTAGTATGATTTAAATCATTTATAGAAATCTTTAAAAAAAAAATGAATTGTATATATTTTACTGATAAAATGACCCTCACTTAATTAGAATAACAAGCTGAAGTATTTTGAACTGTATATTAAGAATAATTCTTTATAGGCTTTATGGACAGATACGTTTTGAGTGACTCTTGAAGGATCAGCACCACATCCTCTTTTACCACTGTTTAAAGAATTAATCTTACAGAATAGGTGTGAATGAATTTTGGATAGCTTGAATGGTTTTGCCGTGATGTTTTTTGAAATAATAGTAAAAAAGGAACCAGTAAATGTCTTTTTATTTTTTTAAAGTGCAGCTTCTAAACACTTTAAAAAAAAAAAAATGTACACATAGAAGACCAGTCATTCTGAGGCATATTTCCTCAGAATGACTGGTCTCATGACAATAGTTTCATGACTATACAACACTATATGGATGATAGAAAATTAAAAAAAAAACTATCATACATCTGATGTCACTCAGTCCCACTGTCACTGTGGGTAATGTGTGTGTGTGTGTGTGTGTGTGTTAAGTGAATTAGGTGTGAAACTATCAGGGTGCATTTAGTCTCCAGCGCCAACATTTTACAGAACTGCCACTTTCCTGGAGTCTCCAGAATTACTCGGTGTCGGACTCTGAGAGACTTAAGATTCCAAAAAATGATTTAATTAGAATACCATGAAGTATTGTGAAATACTATATATTAAGTCTTTATATATAGGCTTTATGCACAGATTAGAGTGACTCGTGAAGGACCAGCACCACCTCCTCTTGTTCGATGGTTTGAGGAATATATCTTCCAGAATCCAGGATTAAGATTTAGGAGCTCATTTTTATTCCACCTCCTTTCCTGAAAAGTCTGTCTTGCAGAATTGACTGAAAATTAATCTTCACATTAATTACTAATTATTTTCCAATTCTTTTTGTCAGTTCTTCTTGACCTGCTTTTTTCTTCTTCTTTTCTGACCTCATGACCCAGTCAGTATTTTTTGTACAATGGTCAAGTCTTAACTTATCCATTTCTGTATTGCATTTGTGTTTGATATTTCTCATGGGTATTTCATAATTTTCGACCTTACAGTTTGAGTTAAAAAAAGTCTATTTTAGCGCATTTCATCTGTAAAAGAAAACATGCCTAATAATTCTGCACACATGAATATAAGGAGTTTTTCTCTTCCAGCTTTCCTGGACTATTGTATAGCACTCATAAATGATTAAATAAAAATTAATGGTAGTTATTAAGATTTATATGGTTTGGAATTGGTAAAATGTACTTGGAAAAAAATCACAATAAAACAATGTTTTCATGTTTAAGTTTGGAATATTAACTGACATGAATGAATGCTATATAAATATTGTTCATGTTAACATAATGTTTATAAATGAAATCTTATTGTACAGTGTTACTAATATATATATTGTTCTGTGAATGTGATTTTAAAGTCTAGATGATTCGGATTAACCCTTTAACTGCCGTATCCTTTAAAACCTCACTGCCAGAGGGATATTGTGAATGCATGTGCCCGCTGGGCACAGTTTACCTGATGCCACCGGGGTGGCGATGGCATTGGTGGCTTGAGCCCGCCATCGCTGCTTGCAGCTATATTTATTATTATTAGGGCTCAAGCCTGGAGGGCGAGAGCCCTATTGTTTTCCTTAGGATTATTTGTTATTATTAGGGCTCAAGCCTGGAGGGCGAGAGCCCTATTGTTTTCCTTAGGATTATTTGTTATTATTATTATTATTATTATTATTATTATTATTTATTATTATTATTTTTCTTCAAGGTTTCGGGGGCTTTTGGGGCCCTTAACATGCTTAAAAAGTCTTGAAAATTGGCACACACATTGGAACCTGCGGCCATTAGGGCCGGGCAGAGACTGATACACGGGCGTGGCACAGGGGCTCTACAGCGCCCCCTGGAATGCTGAGGGCCATATATCATACATACTTGCACGTAGACGCACAAAACTCGGTACACATATAGAACTCATCAATACAAACAACTTTCGAATTGCATATCATAGGCTCCGCCCAACAGGAAGTTGGCTATTTGGGGTTTATTATTCATATTTGCGTCAAAGTTGTGGGGGCTTTTGGGGTCCTTAACATACTCAAAAACTCTTGAAAGTTTGCGCACACTTTGGAATCTGTGGCCTTAAGGAGCCTGCAGAGGCTGGGACCTGGGCGTGGCACAGGGGCTCTACAGCGCCCCCTGGAACACAGTCATAAATGTTGATGTATAGCTCACACATACTTGCACATATTAATATGAAACTCAGTACACATTTAGATCTCATCGTGCCGAACAACTTGCGTATTGCATGTTATAGGCTCCGCCCAACAGGAAGTCAGCTATTTAGAGTTATGTAAAAAGCATATGCTCTGGAATTTGAAATACTTGTCATAGGTTTTTTACTCGATTGCCGCCAAACTCGGTCAACATGATCTCAAGACAATGGGGATGAAAAATTGCCAGGAGATTTTTGATATCTCAAACGGTTTGCTCGTGGCGAGGCGTTGAAATTATGGCGAGAAATGAGAAACAGGAAGTGTCTAATACCATCCACATACATTTCCTGATTTTAATCAAACTTCATCAGATTATTCATTGTATGATGTCGATCGCATATATGTGACTATTAGGAGTCAAAGTTATAGCGCCACCAACTGGCAGCAGGAAGTGTGTCATTTTCAAAATGCTTTGTATTCAGCATCTTATTTTTACTCGATTTGCTTCAAACTTCATCAGAATAATGTTAAAACACAGCCGATATAAATCTGCTGGGGGGATATTGATATCTAAAAATATTGTTGCCGTGGCAACATGTCAAACTTGAATACTTCTCAGGTGATTTTAAGGCATATAACATACTTAGAATTTCATGAAATTCAGAACACATATCAGTATTTATGATAACTAGACACTGGCAAAAGTTCATAAGAGGGCGTGGAAGAGGCACTCTATAGCGCCACCTTTTGTCAAAAGTGGGGGGGTTAGTTTTAGCTACAGACACCAAACTCGGTACAAAAATTGTTCTTATCAAGACGGACAACTTTCTAATTCACAGTCATCAGCTACGATCAACAGGAAGTCAGCTATTTTGATTTGAATGTGGATTTTTTTTTACATTTAGCTGTGAATTAATGCATACTGCTCAGAGGAGAGTAACACTATACACACCAAACTTGGTCTACATGTTGAAAAAACATTGAGGAACTTAAATTGTGAATGGGTTTTGGATAGCTTGGATGGTTTTGTCGTGGTGATTTTTTTAAATGACAATAAAGATGGAATTATTAATTTTCCTGCATTTTTAAATTCCAAACACTTCAAAACCTTTTTTCATACAGAAAAAAAGTTATTCTGAGTAAATATGCATAGTTTCATGACTTTACAACACTGTATGGATAACAGAAAATTAAAAAACTGTCAGACATCTCATATCACTCTGTCCATCTGTTTGAGTGTGTGTGCTTAGACTTCCATTGTCTGAGAGAAATAGCGCCCCTACAGGTTCAGTTACCGGACTAAAAAAGGGAGGAGACTGTCTTTTGGTTTCGATTTTAAATCGGTTAAAATACAAATAAATACTTGGATTTAATTCACAATGACAAGCTAAACCAACATATATGATTATTATCAGGTCAGGGCTCATTAATAATTGATGTGTGGTCAGTGATACGTGAGAAACACGAGAGATGAATCACTGCTCTGAGCAAGAGGGTGTGGAATGATGAGCTCAGAAAAAACGAGTTTATTCTTGTTTTATAGCTATTAAAAATAAAGTATTGCAGCGATATCACACAATTCACCAATTAGAGCACACCAAGAGCTAAATTAAGATGTTTTTGAACTGTTTGTGTGAAAATGAAATATTTGCGGCTGCCTATCTGAAATCACTGCCTCCGATCAGCGCGCACAGTGTCACAAGTTCAAAACTAACGAATTTATTCTTGTTTAAGATCTTTTTAAAATAAATTATTGCCATAAATGCACACAATACATCCATTATAACACAACACGAGCTAAATGCAGGTGTTTGTGACCCGTTTAAGTGTGCAAGACTGTTTGAAAGCGCGACTGGCAGAATAACATGTTTCTCTCGAGCTGCAGGATTCTGCCTTTCGTCGTAAGAACGAACACATCACGGACAAGATTATTTCAAAATACATAATAGCTTGGCTAATATAAACGAAAACAGCCACGTGAACAAACTGTTGAGAATTAAATCTGAAGTGGATCTACTGGATTTGAATATTAAGTGACCGCATATACCAGCTGCTTCTGTCTTCAATTTTAATCTATATAAAAAATTTAACTCATTCATCTTGGCTGCTTTTTTAATGTGTGTACGTATTTATTTATTATTTTGCTCTAACAAGACTTAATCTATATTTAATTAAATCAGTTACATTTTATTTTACATTTGATTTGTCCATTTCTGCATCTAAAAGCCTAAAAACCTAAAACATGCTCTATTATACTATTGTTAGCAATTTCTTTATCGTCCAAGTTATCTGGTGTACACACTT
The DNA here is from genome assembly GCF_003368295.1 of Carassius auratus. NCBI lineage: Eukaryota > Metazoa > Chordata > Actinopteri > Cypriniformes > Cyprinidae > Carassius > Carassius auratus. The sequence continues at coordinate 7,885 of NW_020526747.1, forward strand.
TTATTTTCATAATAAACTCGTTTGTTAGATTATACACAGTTATAGTGGTCTATAATAAATATTGACAGGTTTTATTCAAGATGTTTAGAATGATCGCCATAGGCTAATTTTTTAAAATGTAAATCCAAAAAAAAAAAAAAAAAAAAAAAAAAAAAAATTAAATAAATAAAAAACATTGGAAAAGAATAACTTGTACTTTTTTATACATTTTGTATAGTTTCATAGTTTATGCATTATAGTTATAAAAACAAACAAATTTAGCCACTCACATAGAAATCTTAGGCCTTATCCTTTTCTGACAGTTTTAGGGATTTTTAAAAATCCTAAAAAACCTTATTTGTGCTGCAAATAATAATTTCAAACTAATTTGATACTGACCTCTGACATCCTGTGACATGATATTTATTTGAATTTACATAATCTCATGGATGTAACAGTAAATCTGTTCAGCTCACAGATCAAGACTAAGCTGTAATGCAAGCAGAACTTTCACAAATGCTTTTAGGTCAATAAAATCATTACAAAACACTTACAAATCATTTAAGGGATTTGATAACACTGTAAAATAATGTCTAATTTGTTAAGATTAGCAAATGCATTGATAACACTTTATAATAACTGCACTCATTAGTAAATAGTCAGTTCATGCTTCATAAAGCCTTGTCCCAATATTAATAGTCAGTAGTAAGCAGTTTATAAATACAGCTATAAATAGCTCATTTATTAAAAAGGAGAGTAAAGGGTCAGTTATCTTCCTATGAAAAAAAATAAAATAAAAAATAAACAAACAACAACACAGATTGATACAGAACTCAGAAATGTTATTGTGGATTTATGATAAACTCAGCCTGTAAATGAATTCATTCTCCTCCAAGAAGACACAAGTAGTTCACACCAAACTTTTTTTAACATGAAGCCATATACTGAAGATGTTAAATTGCGAATGGGTTTAGGATACCTTAAATGGTGTGGCCATAGAGATTTATTAAAGTAACATAAAAAAATACAATAGTTATTTTACTATATCTTTAAAAATTTTAATTCCAACTCTTCATAATTTTTTATATACGTAGAAGTCATCATTTGAAGGAAGCACAGTAAGTTTCATAGCTTTATCATTTTCAAGAGCCAGCATAAAATTAAAACTATCATAACATATAAATCAAGCTTGCAATTCTTAGTACCAATAATGGCCACCAGGTGGAGCTATATGATCACTTTTAAATAATTATTGTAGAAACAAGTATGATTTAAATCATTTATAGAAATCTTTCAAAGAAAAATAATATGAATTTTATGTATTTTACTGATAAAATGACCCTCACTTTATTAGAATAACAAGCTGAAGTATTGAATTTTCTTTTTATTCCAAGGACAATGCATATTAACATGACAAGTCAAAATATGCCAGAGTTAGCCAAGAGGCTAGTTTTCATCTGAAGTCCTAGGCCAGATGTACAACAGGCAACCTGAAAATACAATGCAGATACAACAATTTAATCAAACATAACAGAATATAACAAATATAACAGACCCTACAGTTTCCGAAAGTAACAGGAAAAAAAAAGAAAAAGAAACACAGAAAAAATAAAAAATAAAAAATAAAAAATAAATTAATGTTGACAAATTTGCATACTAAAAAGCCAAGTTTTAAAAGAAGAGCGAAATTCATTATAACTATTTATTTCTCTAACTGACGTTGGGATGTCATTCCATTCTTTCGAAGCTTTAATCGAGAAGGCAGACTGACTAAAAGCAGTTTTCCTGAAATTAATATCACAGTCCCTTCTAAAAGTTCCTCTAGTGAGACGACTGTTTTCTGATCTTAAACTCAGAAACTCACTAAGAGGAGGTGGGGCCAGGTCATTGAGAATTTTATAAGCTAAACAGCCATTTGAAAACTTAACCAAGTTTTCCCAACTCAACAGATTATATTTTAATAAAATCTTACAGTGATGAAAATGACGTGGTTTCTTATCAAAAATTTTTAACGTTTGTTTATATAAAGTCTGTATTGGGAGCAAGGCGGAATGGTTGGCCTGAGACCAAGTAGTCAAACAATAATTCATATGCGAAAATATCATAGAGTGCATAAACATTTTGGCAGCTTGGGTAGACATTGAATTCCTAATATATCGGAAATTAGATAAATTAAATTTTATTCTCTTAACAGTATTTGAGATCTGAGAATTAAACTTAAGTTTGGAGTCAATGATAATACCAAGATATTTAAATTCTGAGACAATTTGAATTTTTCCACCATTAATAGAAATATCCGGATCAACTGCAGAGTTGGTGGTTTTACTAAAAAACATACCAACTGTTTTGGAAAGATTTAACTGCAGGCTACAGTGATTTAACCATTCACTAATTTTAACCATAGCCTTCGTAAGTTTGGCTGCCACTGCTGCTTTTGATGTTCCATGTATATATAAAACAGTGTCATCTGCATACATTTGAACTCTCACTTCTGGGCACGCACTTGGCAAGTCATTAATATACATGCAAAACAAAAGGGGGCCCAATATAGACCCTTGAGGCACTCCAGTGGACAACTGAAGAGGTTCAGAAAGATAGCTGCCAATACGTACAGTTTGTGATCGTTTAAAAAGATAAGATGCTACCCACTTTAGAGCATTATCTGAAAAATTAAAATGAGATAGTTTAGACAATAAAATATTGTGATTAACAGTGTCAAAGGCTTTCCTAAGATCTAAAAAAATAGCTCCAACAACCTTGTTCCTATCAAGCAATGATTTAATATTTTCGATAAAAAAACAGTTTGCTGTCTCAGTGGAGTGATTTGTCCTAAATCCAAATTGTAATGGATGAAGGGAGAAAGCTGAATTATTCAAGTGATTCCTAATCTGTTGAGACACCCATTTTTCTAGAACCTTGGATATTACTGGCAAAATACTAATTGGTCTATAATTGGAAATAATTTGTCTGTCTCCTGATTTCAATAGAGGGGAAACAATAGATAATTTCCAGGCATTTGGGAATTCCCCCAGAGAAATCGATTGATTAATAATTTTTGTGATGGGGATAAGCAAGGACGAACCTAATTCTTTCAACATTGTATTATCCATACCAAAGACATCTTTCGCTTTAGAAGTATTAAGTGAACTGATTAAGGATTCTATGTTTCTTTCAGAAGCGCTGGAAAACACAAGGCTGTGCTCTGATGACAAGATAGGGCACTTACTAAAATCTACGTGTGAGAAACCCTGTGCAATAGATGCAACAGAGTCTACAAAATAGTTGTTAAAAGCTGTAGCAACCACAGTTGGATCAGAAATACTTTTTCCATCCAGCACAAGATCAACAGGTTTTCTGTCTTTATGTTCCTGCCCCAGTAATTTTTTTAACTGATCCCAAATCATTTTTGAATTGCCCCCTGCATTATTTATAATGGTTAGAAAATAGTCAGCCCTTGACTTTCTTAACTGAGATGTCACTTTATTCCTCAACATTGCAAAACGGTGTTTATCAGTACTTAATTTTGAGTTATTAGCCTTTTTTTTTGCAAGATCACGTTCTTTCATCAAATTAAGAATGTCAGCATTAATCCATGGGAGACTATTCTTATAATTTCTGTTTCTAAATTTTTGGGTAAACTCCTTAATAAAATACTGTAGTCTACTTGTAAGCACTGTACTACCATCATGTACATCTTTCCCAGCTAGCAAATCACTCCAGTTAAACCTGTTTATTTTATCTATAAACTGATCCCGTACTTTGTTGGGTATTCTATATACTTCTTTCTCCTTAACAGTTGAAACACAAAACCTTCTGCTAGTTAACTTTCTTGTCACCAGAACTAAATTATGGTCCGATAATCCAGTGATCATATTAAAGGATTTTGTAATTCTTTCTGGTTTATTGCAAAAGATTAAATCAATCTGCGTTTCAGTATTATGAGTTTTTCTTGTTGGACCCTTTACTACCTGTGTTAAATCAAAATTATCACATATTTGTTTAAGATTTTTCCTGGCTACTCTGTCTTCCCAATTAACATTAAAATCCCCCATAATTAATACCTCTTTTTCAAAGTTGCATCTAAGAAGCATACTACGAAAATTTTCATAAAAATCTACCTTGGCAGAGGGAGGGCGATAAATTACAATCAAACTAAAAAACATTTGTGGCGATACTATAATTTTCAATCCAATACATTCCAAGTCACTATTTAAGTTAATTTCCTCGCATTGAATACTATTTTTTATATACACCAAAACACCACCACCTTTAGACCTCACTCTATCATTTCTATAAATTTGATAACCTGGTATGGTGATGGCTGCATAAGGTGAGTTCTCATGAAGCCAAGTTTCGGACAGACATAAGAAATCCAAATTAGAGTCCATTAACAAATGTCGTACTTGTTCATTTTTAGACATGAGACTACGTACATTCAGATGACCACCAAATAAGCCCCTCGGTTTTATGCTGGGGTCCCATAATAATTTAGAATTATTCACAGTTCTAAAGACGTTCCATTTTCTATTTTTCACTACTGCTCGGTTTGTCGTCAACTTACTGATTTGTTTTGTAGAATTCCCGATCGTAGCTAAGCTACCCGTACCAGCATTTCCTTCAGTAAAATGAGATTGAGACTGTAACAATTTTTGAATTGTCAAGTCACCGCCTGCATCATCACACCCACACGGCGATCTCCGTTGAACAGCAGGAACGCCATCAGGGCCAACAACATCTCCCTGGTTCCCCTCCAGCACACTCCGCGAACCTCCGCAGAACACACCACTCCTCCGGAACAAACCGCACTCCCCATCCAACGCAGACACACCAACCGCCGCCACAACGCCAACCACCGACAGATCCACATCGCCCACCGAAGAAACAGAAGCCGGTATGTCAGTCGGTTGCTCCAAAGCATAGCAATGTGATGATGAACATACCTGTAGGTTTCCAATGTTGCTCCTACTATAGATGGATGATACATGTGGCCCCGTCCGCGTTGGTGGGCTAACTGGACCAGGGCATTGATGAATGTCACCAGATAATAATAGACAAATTGAGATAATGAAAGCGAGGCTTTGTTGTTGGTGTAATACAGCTTTGTACATTCGTCCTCTTGTTTTACTGAAGAGATGTGGATGAATAAAGGTAATAGCGAACGCATGTCTCCCGAAACCAAAGTGATTATTCACACGGCTCGCCATCAAATGAGTTGTACAGGATAATTTTAAATCCTCATAAGGAAAAAAACTATTATTAAGACTTTGTCCAGTAAAAATAGAGCTGAAATTACTTAAAATCAGCACATAAACAAGGAGTGCAACAGCTATCCCCGACACACCCGCCGCCATCTTTGCTAAAGGAGGACAGATTTAAAATGACTCATTTGATTATTTTTGGATTTCACCAACAGGATGTTTCAAACCTATTGTGAACTGTATATTAAGAATAATTCTTTATAGGCTTTATGGACAGACGTTTTGAGTGACTCTTGAAGGATCAGCCCCACATCCTCTTTTACCACTGTTTAAAGAATGTATCTTACAGTACAGGTGCGGATGAATTTTGAATGGCTTGAATGGTTTTGTCGTGGTGATTTTTTGAAATAACAGTAAAAAAGTAACCAGTAAATGTCTTTTATTTTTTTAAGTGCAGCTTCTAAACACTTCAAAAAAATGTACACATAGAAGACAAGTCATTCTGAGGAAATATGCATAGTTTCATGACTATACAACACTATATGGATGATAGAAAATTAAAAAACTATCATACATCTGATGTCACTCTGTCCCTCTGTCACTGTGGGTAATGTGTGTGTGTGTGTGTGTGTGTGTGTTAAGTGAATTAGGTGTGAAACTATCAGGGAGCATTTAGTCTCCAGTGCCAACATTTTACAGAACTGCCACTTTCCTGGAGTCTCAGAATTACAATGTGTCAGGTTCTGAGAAATCAAAGATTCCAAAAAATGATTTAATTAGAATACCATGAAGTATTGTGAAATACTATATATTAAGACTTTATATATAGGCTTTATGAACAGATTAGAGTGACTCGTGAAGGACCAGCACCACCTCCTCTTGTCCAATGGTTTGAGGAATATATCTTCCAGAATCCGGGATTAAGATTTAGGAGCTCATTTTTATTCCACCTCCTTTCCTGAAAGTTTGTCTTGCAGAATTGACTAAAAATTAATCTTCACATTAATTCCTAATTATTTTGCAATTATTTTTGTCAGTTCTTCTTGACCTGTTTTTTTTTTCTTCTTCTTTTCTGACCTCATGACCCAGTCAGCATTTTTGTACAATGGTCAAGTCTTAACTTATCCATTTCTGTATTGCATTTGTGTTTGATATTTCTCATGGGTATTTCATAATTTTCGACTTTGAGTTAAAACAGTTTGAGTTAAAACTCTTTTTTAGCGCATTTCATCTGTAAAAGAAAACATGCCTAATAATTCTGCACATAGGAGTTTTTCTCTTCCAGCTTTCCTGGACTATTGTATAGCACTCATAAATGATTAAATAAAAAATAATGGTAGTTATTAAGATTGATATGGTTTGGAATTGGTAAAATGTGCTTGGAAAACAATCACAATAAAACAATGTTTTAATGTTGTCTGGAAAATTAACTGACATGAATGAATGCTATATAAATATTGTTCATGTTAACATAATATTTATAAATGAAATCTTATTGTAAAGTGTTACACTATATATATATATATATATATATATATATTGTTCTGTGAATGCGATTTTAAAGTCTAGATGATTCGGATTAACCCTTTAACCGCCATTTCCTTTAAAACCTCACTGCCAGAGGGATATTGTGAATGCATGTGCCCGCTGGGCACAGTTTACCTGATGCCACCGGGGTGGCGATGGCATTGGTGGCTTGAGCCCGCCATCGCTGCTTGCAGCTATATTTATTATTATTATTATTATTATTATTTATTATTATTATTTTTCTTCAAGGTTTCGGGGGCTTTTGGGGCCCTTAACATGCTTAAAAAGTCTTGAAAATTGGCACACACATTGGAACCTGCGGCCATTAGGGCCGGGCAGAGACTGATACACGGGCGTGGCACAGGGGCTCTACAGCGCCCCCTGGAATATGGAGGGCCATATATCATACATACTTGGTCGTAGACGTATGAAACTCGGTACACATATAGAACTCATCAATACAAACAACTTTCGTATTGCATATCATAGGCTCCGCCCAACAGGAAGTTGGCTATTTGGGGTTTATTATTCATATTTGTCGTCAAATTTGTGGGGGCTTTTGGGGTCCTTAACATACTCAAAAACTCTTGAAAGTTTGCGCACACTTTGGAATCTGTGGCCTTAAGGAGCCTGCAGAGGCTGGGACACGGGCGTGGCACAGGGGCTCTACAGCGCCCCCTGGAACACAGTCATAAATGTTGATGTATAGCTCACACATACTTACACGTATTAATATGAAACTCAGTACACATATAGATCTCATCGTGCCGAACAACTTGCGTATTGCATGTCATAGGCTCCGCCCAACAGGAATTCAGCTATTTAGAGTTATGTAAAAAGCGCATGCTCTGGAATTTGAAATACTTGTCATAGGTTTTTTACTCGATTGCCGCCAAACTCGGTCAACATGATCTCAAGACACTGGGGATGAAAAATTGCCAGGGGATTTTTGATATCTCAAACGGTTCGCTCGTGGCGAGGCGTTGAAATTATGGCGAGAAATGAGAAACAGGAAGTGTCTAATACCATCCACATACATTTCCTGATTTTAATCAAACTTCATCAGATTATTCTTTGTATGATGTCGATCGCATATATGTGACTATTAGGAGTCAAAGTTATAGCGCCACCAACTGGCAGCAGGAAGTGTGTCATTTTCAAAATGCTTTGTATTCAGCATCTTATTTTTACTCGATTTGCTTCAAACTTCATCAGAATAATGTTAAAACACAGCCTATATTAATCTGCTAGGGGGATATTGATATCTAAAAATATTGTTGCCGTGGCAACATGTCAAACTTGAATACTTCTCAGGTGATTTTAAGGCATATAACATGCTTAGAATTTCATGAAATTCAGAACACATATCAGTATTTATGATAACTAGACACTGGCAAAAGTTCATAAGAGGGCGTGGAAGAGGCACTCTATAGCGCCACCTTTTGTCAAAAGTGGGGGGGTTAGTTTTAGCTACAGACACCAAACTCGGTACAAAAATTGTTCTTATCAAGACGGACAACTTTCTAATTCACAGTCATCAGCTACGATCAACAGGAAGTCAGCTATTTTGATTTGAATGTGGATTTTTTTTTACATTTAGCTGTGAATTAATGCATACTGCTCAGAGGAGAGTAACACTATACACACCAAACTTTGTCTACATGATGCCAAAACATTTTAAACAACTTAAATTGCCAAAGGATTTTGGATAGCTTGAACGGTTTTGTCGTGGTGATTTTTTTAAATGACAGTAAAAATGGAATTATTAATTGTCCTGCATTTTTAAATTCCAAACACTTCAAAACCTTTTTTCATACAAAAAAAAAGTCATTCTGAGTAAATATGGATAGTTTCACGACTTTACAACACTGTATGGATAACAGAAAATTAAAAAACTGTCAGACATCTCATCTCACTCTGTCCCTCTGTTTGAGTATTATGTGCTGAGACTTACATTGTCTGAGAGAAAATGCGCCCCTACAGGTTCAATTCCTTAAAGGGAAATTCGACTGAAAGGGAGGAGACTCTCTTTTAGTTTCATTTTTAAATCGGTTAAAATACAAAATAATACTTGGATTTAATTCACACTGACAAGCTAAACCAACATATATGATTATTACCGGGTCAGGGCTCATTAATAATTGATGTGTGGTCAGTGATACGTGAGAAACACGAGAGATGAATCACTGCTCTGAGCATGAGCGTGTGGAATGACGAGCTCAGAAAAACGAGTTTATTTTTGTTTTATAGCTTTAACAAATAAAATATTAAAGCGATATCACACAATTCACCAATTAGAACACACCAAGAGCTAAATTCAGATGTTTTTGAACTGTTTGTGTGAAAATGAAATATTTGCAGCTGCCTATCTGAAATCACCGCCTCCGATCAGCGCGCACAGTGTCACAAGTTCAAAACTAACGAATTTATTCTTGTTTAAGAGCTTTTTAAAATAAATTATTGCCATAAATGCACACAAGACATCCATTATAACATAACACGAGCTAAATATAGGTGTTTGTGACCCGTTTAAGTGTGCAAGACTATTTGAAAGCGCGACTGGCAGAGTAACATATCTCTCTCGAGCTGCAGGATTCTGCCTTTCGTCGTACGAACGAACACATCACGGACAAGATTATTTCAAAATACATAATAGCTTGGCTAATATAAACGAAAACAGCCACGTGAACATAAACTTTTGAGAAATAAATCTGAAGTGGATCTACTGGATTTTAATATTAAGTGACCGCATATACCAGCTGCTTCTGTCTTCAATTTTAATCTATATAAAAAATTTAACTCATTCATCTTGGCTGCTTGTTTAATGTGTGTACGTATTTATTTATTATTTTGCTCTAACAAGACTTAATCTATATTTAATTAAATCAATTACATTTTATTTTACAATTGATTTGTCCATTTCTGCATCTAAACGCCTAAAAACCTAAAACATGCTCTATTATACTATTGTTAGCAATTTCTTTATCGTCCAAGTTATCTGGTGTACACGCTTTTATTTTCATAATAAACTTGTTTGTTAGATTATACAGTTACAGTGGTCTATAATAAATATTAACAGGTTTTATTCAAGCTGTTTAGAATGAATGTAGTAGGCTAATTTTTTGAAATGTCAATCCCAAATAAATAAAAATAAATAAATAAATAAAAAACATTGGAAAACAATAACTGTTGTACTTTTTTATACATTTTGTATAATTTCATAGTTTATGCATTATAATAATTATAAAAACAAATAAATTTAGCCACTCACATAGAAATCTTAGGCCTTATCTTTTTCTGACAGTTTTCTGACCTTATTTTTGCTGCAAATAATAATTTCAAATTAATTTGATACTGACCTCTGACATCCTGTGACATGATATTTATTTGAATTTACATAATCTCATGGATGTAACAGTAAATCTGTTCAGCTCACAGATCAAGACTAAGCTGTAATGTAAGCAGAACTTTCACAAATGCTTGTAGGTCAATAAAATCATTACAAAACATTTACAAATCATTTAAGGGATTTGATAACACTGTAAAATAATGTCTAATTTGTTAACATTAGCAAATGCATTGATAACACTTTATAATAACTGCACTCATTAGTAAATAGTCAGTTCATTCTTTATAAAGCCTTGTCCCAATATTAATAGTCAGTAGTAAGCAGTTTATAAATACAGCTATAAATAGCTTGTTCTTGGTTTATAAGCACATTTATTAAAAAGGAGAGTAAAGGGTCAGTTATCTTCCTATGAAAAATAAATAAAATAAAAATAAACAAACAACAACACAGATTGATACAGAACTCAGAAATGTTATTGTGGATTTATGATAAACTCAGCCTGTAAGTGAATTAATTCTCCTCCAATCAATCACCTTTATTTATATAGTGCTTTAAACAAAATACATTGCACCAAAGCACTGAACAACATTCATTTGGAAAACAGTGTCTCAATAATGCAAAATGATAGTTAAAGGCAGTTCATCATTGAATTCAGTTATGTAATCTCTGTTCAGTTGAAATAGTGTCTGTTTTAATTTGCAATCAAGTCAATGATATCGCTGTAGATGAAGTGACCCCAACTAAGCAAGCCAGAGGCGACAGCGGCAAGGAACCGAAACTCCATCGGTGACAGAATGGAGAAAAAAACCTTGGGAGAAACCAGGCTCAGTTGGGGGGCCAGTTCTCCAAGAAGACACAAGTAGTTCACACCAAACTGTTTTAACATGAAGCCATATACTGAAGATGTTAAATTTCAAATGGGTTTAGGATACCTTAAATGGTGTGGCCATAGCGATTTATTAAAGTAACATAAAAAAAATACAATAGTTATTTTACTATATCTTTAAAATGTTTAATTCCAACTATTCATAATTTTTTATATACGTAGAAGTCATCATTTGAAGGAAGCACAGTAAGTTTCATAGCTTTATCATTTTCAAGAGCCAGCATAAAATTAAAACTATCATAACTTATAAATCAAGCTGGCAATTCTTAGTACCAATAATGGCCACCAGATGGCGCTATAGGATTACTTTTAAATAATTATTGTAGAAACAAGTATGATTTAAATCATTTATAGAAATCTTTCAAAGAAAAATAATATGAATTTTATGTATTTTACTGATAAAATGACCCTCACTTAATTAGAAAAACAAGCTGAAGTATTGTGAACCGTATATTAAGAATAATTCTTTATAGGCTTTATGGACAGATACATTTTCAGAGACTCTTGAAGGATCAGCACCACATCCTCTTTTACCACTGTTTAAAGAATTTATCTTACAGAAGAGGTGCGAATGAATTTTGGATAGCTTGAATGGTTTGTCGTGGTGATTTTTTTTTTAAATAACAGTAAAAAAGTAACCAGTAAATGTATTTTATTTTTTTAAAAGTGCAGCTTAAAAATGCTTCAAAAAAATGTACACATAGAAGACAAGTCATTCTGAGGAAATATGCATAGTTTCATGACTATACAACACTATATGGATGATAGAAAATTAAAAAACTATCATACATCTGATGTCACTCTGTCCCTCTGTCACTGTGGGTAATGTGTGTGTGTGTGTGTGTGTGTGTGTGTGTGTGTTAAATGAATTAGGTGTGAAACTATCAGGGAGCATTTAGTCTCCAGCGCCAACATTTTACAGAACTGCCACTTTCCTGGAGTCTTTGAATTACAATGTGCCAGGTTCTGAGAGATCTAAGATTCCAAAAAATGATTGAATTAGAATACCATGAAGTATTGTGAAATACTATATATTAAGACTTTATATATAGGCTTTATGAACAGATTAGAGTGACTCGTGAAGGACCAGCACCACCTCCTCTTGTTTGATGGTTTGAGGAATATATCTTCCAGAATCCGGGATTAAGATTTAGGAGCTCATTTTTATTCCACCTCCTTTCCTGAAAGTCTGTCTTGCAGAATTGACTAAAAATTAATCTTAACATTAATTCCTAATTATTTTGCAATTATTTTTGTCAGTTCTTCTTGACCTGTTTTTTTCTTCTTCTTTTCTGACCTCATGACCCAGTCAGCATTTTTTGTACAATGGTCAAGTCTTATCCATTTCTGTATTGCATGTGTGTTTGATATTTATCATGGGTATTTCATAATTTTCGACTTTACAGTTTGAGTTAAAACTCTTTTTTTAGCGCATTTCATCTGTAAAAGAAAACATGCCTAATAATTCTGCACATGAATATAAGGAGTTTTTCTCTTCCAGCTTTCCTGGACTATTGTATAGCACTCATAAATGATTAAATGAAAAATAATGGTAGTTATTAAGATTGATATGGTTTGGAATTGGTCAAATGTGCTTGGAAAAAAAATCACAATAAAACAATGTTTTAATGTTTAATTTTGGAATATGAACTGACATGAATGAATGTTATATAAATATTGTTCATATTAACATAATGTTCATAAATGAAATCTTATTGTAAAGTGTTACTAAAGTTAAATATACATTGTTCTGTGAATGTGATTTTAAAGTCTAGATGATTCGGATTAACCCTTTATCTGGCGTATCCTTTAAAACCTCACTGCCAGAGGGATATTGTGAATGCATGTGCCCGCTGGGCACAGTTTACCTGATGCCACCGGGGTGGCGATGGCATTGGTGGCTTGAGCCCGCCATCGCTGCTTGCAGCTATATTTATTAGGGCTCAAGCCCAAAGGGCGAGAGGCCTATTGTTTTCCTTAGGATTATTAGGGCTCAAGCCTGGAGGGCGAGAGCCCTATTGTTTTCCTTAGGATTATTAGGGCTCAAGCCCGAAGGGGCGAAGAGCCCTATTGTTCCCCTAAGGATTATTCTTTTTCTTATTATTATTATTATTTTTTTTATTTTTTATTAAACCTTCCGGGGGTTTTTGGGGGCCTTAACATGCTCAAAAACTCTTGAAAATTGGCACACACATTGGAATCTGCGGCCATTAGGACGCCACAGAGACTGGGACCCGGGCGTGGCACAGGGGCTCTACAGCGCCCCCTGGAACACAGTCAGAAATCTTGAACCATAGCTCACACACACTTGCATATATTTATATGAAACTCAGTACACTTGTAGATCTCATTGAGCTTAACAACTTTCGCGCTCTATGTCAAAGGCTCCGCCCAACAGGAAGTCAGCTATTCATGGCTGTTTAAAAAAAGCATGCTCTGGAATTTGATATACTTGTCATAGGTTTTTTACTTGTTTGCCACCAAACTCGGTGAACATGATCTCAAGACATTGGGGATGAAAAATTGCGAGGGGATTTTTGATATCTCGAACGGTTTGCCCGTGGCGAGGCGTTGAAATTAGGGCAAAAAGTGAGAAACAGGAAATGCCTAATAACATCCACATACATTGCCTGAGTTTGATCAAACTTCATCGGTTTTTTCGATGTATGATACCGATCGTATATATGTGACTATTAAGAGTCAACGTTATAGCGCCACCAACTGGCAGCAGGAAGTGAGTCATTTTCAAAATGCTTTGAATTCAGCATCTTATTTTTACTCGATTTGCTTCAAACTTCATCAGAATAATGTCAAAACATGGCCGATGTAAATCTGTTGTGGGGATATTGATATCTTATATATTGTTGCCATGGCAACGTGTCAAACTTGAATATTCTGTTATGGTGATTTTGAGGCAGATAACAACCTCAGATTTACATGAAACTCAAAACACATATCAGTATTCTTGATAGCTAGACAATGGAAAAAGCTTTTAAAAGGGCGTGGAAGAGGCACTCTATAGCACCACCTTTTGTCAAAAGTGGGGGGGTTAGTTTTAGCTACAGACACCAAACTCGGTACAAAAATTGTTCTTATCAAGACGGACAACTTTCTAATTCACAGTCATCAGCTACGATCAACAGGAAGTCAGCTATTTTGATTTGAATGTGGATTTTTTTTTTACATTTAGCTGTGAATTAATGCATACTGCTCAGAGGAGAGTAACACTATACACACCAAACTTTGTCTACATGATGCCAAAACATTTTAAACAACTTAAATTGCCAATGGATTTTGGATAGCTTGAACGGTTTTGTCGTGGTGATTTTTTTAAATGACAGTAAAAATGGAATTATTAATTGTCCTGCATTTTTAAATTCCAAACACTTCAAAACCTTTTTTCATACAGAAAAAAAGTCATTCTGAGTAAATATGGATAGTTTCACGACTTTACAACACTGTATGGATAACAGAAAATTAAAAAACTGTCAGACATCTCATCTCACTCTGTCCCTCTGTTTGAGTGTGTGTGCTTCAGACTTCCATTGTCTGAGAGAAATTGCGCCCCTACAGGTTCAATTCCCGGACTTTTACTTTCACTTTTAAATCGGTTAAAAATACAAATAAATACTTAGATTTAATTCACACTGACAAGCTAAACCAACATATCTGATTATTACCGGTTCAGGACTCATGGATAAATTATTTCTGGCCAGAGATACGTGAGAAATAGGAGAGAATCCGGATCATTTCCTGTTTTAAAGCTTTTAAAAATAAATTATTACAGCGATATCACACAATCAACCAATTAGAACACACCAAGAGCTAAATTCAGATGTTTTTGAACTGTTTGTGTGAAAATGAAATATTTGTGGCTGCCTATATGAAATCACTGCCTCCGATCAGCGCGTACAGTGTCGAGCTCAAAACAAACGAATTTATTCTTGTTTAAGAGCTTTTTTAAATAAAATATTACCACAAATGCACACAATAAACCCATTGTAACACAACAAGAGCTAAATGCAGGTGTTTGTGACCCGTTTAAGTGTGAAAGACTATTTGAAAGCGTGACTGGCAGAATAACATATATCTCTTGAGCTGCAGGATTCTGGCTTTCGTCGTACGAACGAACACATCACGGACAAGATTATTTCAAAACACATAATAGCTTGGCGAATATAAACGAAAACAGCCACGTGAACATAAACTGTTGAGAAATAAATCTGAAGTGGATCTACTGGATTTTAATATTAAGTGACCGCATATACCAGCTGCTTCTGTCTTCAATTTTAATCTATATAAAAAATTAAATTCATTCATCTTGGCTGCTTTTTTTTAATGTGTGAACGTATTTATTTATTTATTTATTTATTTATTATTTTGCTCTAACAACAATTAATCTATATTTAATTAAATCAATTACATTTTATTTTACATTTGATTTGTCCATTTCTGCATCTAAACGCCTAAAAACCTAAAACATGCTCTATTATACTATTGTTAGCAATTTCTTTATCGTCCAATTTATCTGGTGTACACTTTTATTTTCATAATAAACTTGTTTGTTAGATTATACACAGTTACAGTGGTCTATAATAAATATTAACAGGTTTTATTCAAGCTGTTTAGAATGATTGCAGTAGGCCAATTTTTTTAAATGTAAATAAAATAAAATTAAAAAAATTAAATAAATAAATAAAAAACATTGGAAAACAATAACTGTTGTACATTTTTATACATTTTGTATAATTTCATAGTTTATGCATTATAGTTATAAAAACAAATACATTTAGCCACTCACATAGAAATCTTAAAGGCCTTATCCTTTTCTGACAGTTTTAGGGATTTTTAAAAATCCTAAAAAACCTTATTTGTGCTGCAAATAATAATTTCAAACTCAAAAAGTAAATATTCAGTTCATGCTTTATAAAGCCTTGTCCCAATATTAATAGTCAGTAGTAAGCAGTTTATAAATACAGCTATAAAAAGTTTGTTCTTGGTTTATAAGCACATTTATTAAAAAGGAGAGTAAAGGGTCAGTTATCTTCCTATGAAAAATAAAAAAATAAAAATAAACAAACAACAACACAGATTGATACAGAACTCAGAAATTGTATTGTGGATTTATGATAAAATCAGCCTGTAAATGAATTCATACTCCTCCAAGAAGACACAAGTAGTTCACACCAAACTTTTTTAACATGAAGCTAATATACTGAAGATGTTAAATTGCGAATGGGTTTAGGATACCTTAAATGGTGTGGCCATAGCGATTTATTAAAGTAACAAAAAAAAAATACAATCGTTATTTTACTATATCTTTAAAATTTTTCATTCCAACTCTTCATAATTTTTTATATACGTAGAAGTCATCATTTGAAGGAAGCACAGTAAGCTTCATAGCTTTATCATTTTCAAGAGCCAGCATAAAATTAAAACTATCATAACTTATAAATCAAGCTTGCAATTCTTACTACCAATAATGGCCACCAGATGGAGCTATAGGAATACTTTTAAATAATTATTGTAAAACAAGTATGATTTAAATCATTTATAGAAATCTTTCAAAGAAAAATAATATGTATTTTATGTATTTTACTGATAAAATGACCCTCACTTAATTAGAATAACAAGCTGAAGTATTGTGAACTGTATATTAAGAATAATTCTTTATAAGCTTTATGGACAGATACGTTTTGAGTGACTCTTGAAGGTTCAGCACCACATCCTCTTTTACCACTGTTTAAAGAATTTATCTTACAGAACAGGTGCGAATGAATTTTGGATAGCTTGAATGGTTTTGTCGTGGTGATTTTTTGAAATAACAGTAAAAAAGGAACCAGTAAATGTCTTTTATTTTTTTAAAGTGCAGCTTCTAAACACTTCAAAAAAATTTACACATAGAAGACCAGTCATTCTGAGGAAATATGCATAGTTGCATGACTATACAACATTATATGGATGATAGAAAATTAAAAAACTATCATACATCTGATGTCACTCTGTCCCTCAGTCACTGTGGTTAATGTGTGTGTGTGTGTGTGTGTGTTAAGTGAATTAGGTGTGAAACTATCAGGAAACATTTAGTCTCCAGCACCAACATTTTACAGAACTGCCACTTTCCTGGAGTCTCAGAATTACAATGTGTCAGGTTCTGAGAGATCTAAGATTCCCAAAAAATTATTTAATTAGAATACCATGAAGTATTGTGAAATACTATATATTAAGACTTTATATATAGGCTTAATGAACAGATTAGAGTGACTCGTGAAGGACCAGCACCACCTCCTCTTGTCCGATGGTTTGAGGAATATATCTTCCAGAATCCGGGATTAAGATTTAGGAGCTCATTTTTATTCCACCTTCTTTCCTGAAAGTCTGTCTTGCAGAATTGACTAAAAATTAATCTTCACATTAATTCCTAATTCTTTTGCAATTCTTTTGTCAGTTCTTCTTGACCTGTTTTTCTCTTCCAGCTTTCCTGGAGTATTGTATAGCACTCATAAATGATTAAATAAAAAGTAATGGTAGTTATTAAGATTGATATGGTTTGGAATTGGTAAAATGTGCTTGGAAAAAAATCACAATAAAACAATGTTTTAATGTTTAAGTTTGGAATATTAACTGACATGAATGAATGATATATAAATATAGTTCATGTTAACACAATGTTTATAAATGGAATCTTATTGTAAAGTGTTACTAAAGTTTTATATATATATATATATATATATATATATATATTGTTCTGTGAATGTGATTTTAAAGTCTAGATGATTCGAATTAACCCTTTAACTGCCATATTCTTTAAAACCTCACTGCCAGAGGGATATTGTGAATGCATGTGCCCGCTGGGCACAGTTTACCTGATGCCACCGGGGTGGCGATGGCATTGGTGGCTTGAGCCCGCCATCGCTGCTTGCAGCTATATTTAGGGCTCAAGCCCGAAGGGGCGAAGAGCCCTATTGTTCTTCTAAGGATTATTCTTGTTAGGGCCCGAGCACCGATGGTGTGAGGACCCTCTTGGAATTGCTCCGTTTATTATTAGGGCTCAAGCCCGAAGGGGCGAAGAGCCCTATTGTTCTTCTAAGGATTATTCTTGTTATTATTATTATTATTTTTATTTTTTATTAAACCTTCCGGGGTGTTTTGGGGGCCTTAACATGCTCAAAAACTCTTGAAAATTGGCACACACATTGGAATCTGCGGCCATCAGGACGCCGCAGAGGCTGGGACCCGGGCGTGGCACAGGGGCTCTACAGCGCCCCCTGGAAGACAGTCAGAATTCTTGAACCATAGCTCACACACACTTGCATGTATTTATATCAAACTCGGTACACATATAGATCTCATTGAGCCGAACAACTTTCACACTTTATGTCATAGGCTCCGCCCAACAGGAAGTCAGCTATTCAGGGCTGTTTAAAAAAAGCATGCTCTGGAATTTGAAATACTCCTCTGAGGTTTTCAACCCATTCGCCACGAAACTCGGTGAACATGATCTCAAGACATTGAGGATGAAAAATTGCGAGGGGATTTTTGATATCTCGAACGGTTTGCCCGTGGCGAGGCATGGAACTTATGGCGAGAAATGAGAAACAGGAAATGTCTAATAACATCCACATACATTTCCTGAATTTGATCAAACTTCATGGGTTTGTTCGTTGTATGATACCGATTGTATATATGTGGCTATTAAGAGTCAACGTTATAGTGCCACCAACTGGCAGCAGGAAGTGTGTCATTTTCCAAATGCTTTGAATTCAGCATCTTATTTTTACTCGATTTACTTAAAACTTCATCAGAATAATGACAAAACACGGCCGATGTAAATCTGTTGTGGGGATATTGATATCTGATATAGTGTTGCCATGGCAACGTGTCAAACTTGAATGTTCTGTTATGGTGAGTTTGAGGCAGACAACAAGCTCAGATTTACATGAAACTCAAAACACATATCAGTATTAGTGATAGCTAGACAATGGCAAAAGCTTTTAAAAGGGCGTGAAGGAGGCACTCTATAGCGCCACCTTTTGTCAAAAGTGGGGGGGTTAGTTTTAGCTACAGACACCAAACTTGGTACATAAATTGTTCTTTTCAAGACGGACAACTTTCTAATTCACAGTCATCAGCTACGATCAACAGGAAGTCGGCTATTTTGATTTGAATGTGGATTTTTTAGATTTTACAGTTGTGAATTAATGAATACTCCTCACAGGGGAAGTACACTATACACACCAAACGTTGTCTACATGAAGAAAAAACATTGAGGAACTTAAATTGCGAACAGATTTTGGTTAGCTTGAACGGTTTTGTCGTGGTGATTTTTTGAAATGACAGTAAAAAGTGAAACATTAATCGTCTTGTATTTTTAAATTGCAGCTTCCAAACCTTTAAAAAACATTTTTGATTTAGAAAACCAGTGATTCTGAGGAAATATGCATAGTTTCATGACTTTACAGCACTGTATGATTAAAAGAAAATTAAAAAACTGTCAGACATCTGATCTCACTCTGTCACTCTGTGTGCTGACTCTGTGTGTGTGTGTGTGTGAGTGTGAGTGGGGGAGGGGTGTGAGCTGAGTGGCAGACAGACAGACAGAGAGAGAGAGAGAGAGAGAGAGAGAGAGAGAGAGAGAGAGAGACTTAAACATCTCTTTAATCACCAGAAAAAAAACTGTATTTTAAATAGTTATTTTTTTGTTGTTGTTGCTAATTGTGCTGTTATCATTACATCTTAAGAAATATCTTAGGCCTTATCCTTTTCTGACAGTTTCAGGGATTAAAAAAAATCTAAAAATACTTATTTTAGCTGCAAATAATAATTTCAAACTCATTTGATACTGACCTCTGACACCCTGTGACATGACATTTATTTGAATTTACATAATCTCAACGATGTAACAGTAAAACTGTTCAGCTCACAGATGAAGACGAAGCTGTGATGCAAGCAGAACTATTTCACAAATGCTTAAAGGTTAATGAAATCATAACAAAACACTTTTAAATTATTTAAGGATTTGGTAACACTTTAAAATAATGTCTCAATTGTTAACATTAGTAAATGCATTGGTAACACTTCATAATAGTTGCACTCCTAGCTAAGCATTAGTAAATAGCCAGTTCATGCTTTATATATCCTTCTCCCAAAATTAATATTTTAGTAAGCATTTTATAAATACAGCTATAATTAAATTGTTCATAGTTTATATGCACATTTATTTTGAGGAGATTAAAGGCTGTTATCTTCCAAAATAAAAAAATAAATAAATAAATAAAAATAAACAAACACAGAACTAAAAAGGGAATCATTAATTGGCTTGTATTTTTAAATTGCAGCTTCCAAACATTTCAAAGCATTTTTTCATACAGATATCAAATCATTCTGAGGAAATATGCATAGTTTCACGACTTTACAACACTGTATGGACAACAGAAGATTTAAAAACTGTCAGACTTCTTAACTGACATGATCTCACTCTGGCCACTCTGTCTGTGTGAGGGAAGGGAGGGGGAGAGGGAGGGGGAGTGTGAGGGGGTTGGTGACTGACTGCATTTTTGGTGACTGACAGTGTGTGTGGATTGTAGGAAGGGGAGGTGCTATCTGGCAGAGAGAGAGACAGGGAGAGAGAGACCTAATCATCTCTTTAATCATCAGGGGGAAAAAAAATCAGTATTTTCAATGTTTATTGTTTTTGTTGTTGCTAATGGTGGTGTTTTTTCCTTTCATTACAGGTTAAGAAATCTCTTAGGCCTTATCCTTTTCTGACAGTTTTAGGGATTTAAAAACATCCTAAGAATCCTTATTTGTGTTGCAAATAATAATTTCAAACTCATTTGATACTGACCTATGACAACCTGTGACGTGACATGACATTTATTAATATCATGGATGTAACAGTAAAACTATTCAACTGACAGATAAAGCTGCAATGCAAGCAAAACTATTTCACAAATGCTTATAGGTCATTAAAATCATTACAAAACACTAATAAATTATTTAAGGATTTGGTAACACTGTAAAATAATGTCTAATTTGTTAACATTAGTAAATGCATTGGTAACACTTTATAATAACTGCACTCATTAGCTAAGCATTAGTAAATAGTTCATGATTACAAAGCCTTTTCCCTTAATAATAGTCATTATTAAGCAGTAATACATCTATAAATAAATATAAAAATAAAGTGTTACTAAAGTTATATATATTGTTCTGTGTATGTGATTTCAAAGTCTAGATTGGTCGGATTAACCCTTTAACTGCCGCATCCCTTTAAACTTGATTGTCAGAGGGTTACTGTAAATGCTTATGCCCGGTGGGCACAGTTTTCCCGATGCCACCGGGGTGGCGTTGCACTGACGGCTTGAGCCCGACATCGCTGCTTGCAGCTATATTTATTATTATTATTCTTCTTCTTCTCTAAGATGAATCGCATTTTTGAGGGCCTAAACATGCTCGAAAAGTCATGAAACTTTGCACACACCTCAGAACTGGCGAAAATTTACGTCTGATATGGGTTTCAGAAGTGGGTGTGCCAAAATGGCTCAACAGCGCCACCTATACACGTTCAACGGTGTGCGCCTCGAGCTACGTTTCATGTACATGTATGAAAATCGGTATACACATGTAACTCTCCAATACCTACAAAAAAGTCTCTTGGAGCAAAATCCGAAACCCAACAGGAAGTCGGTTATTTCTAATATTATGAGCAAATTTTGTGTCATTTTTGTCATTTCCATGCGTTGTATTTTAACGAACTCCTCCTAGAGATTAATTCAGATCAACACCAAATTTGGTATGCCTAATCTAAAGGCCTTTGCGATGTTAAATTGCGAAGCTTTTGAGTTTTCGTTGAAGGGCCTGTGTGTGGCGGCCTGGCGAATTTCGATGATTCACCATGAAACAGGAAGTTGCTATAACTCAGACATACAATGACCAATCTGCCCCAAACTTCACATGTTGGATGAGACTCCTGTCCTGAACAGTTTGACACGACCATATTCAGTTATAGTCATAGCGCCACCTATTGGCAACAGGAAGTGACATATTTTACGCTGCAACAAACTACTCCTAGAAATTTTTGACATCAATGTCTTTTTTGTCGTCAGTCTAATCTAAAGGCCTGTACGATGTTAAATTGAGAAGATCTTGAGTTTTCGTTAAAGGGCGTGTCCATGGCGCCATGTCAAAGTTCGATGTCTCGCCATGGGAGTAGAAGTTGCTGTAACTCAGTCATAAAATATCGGATCTTGCCCAAACTTCAAATGTTTGATAAGAGTCCTGGCCTGAACACATCTGAAGGCCAAAATTCCATCAGGTGTGGCAAAATGGCTCGATAGCGCCACCTACATATTTTCAATGGAGTGCGCCTCGAGCTACATGTCATATACATGTACGAAAATCGGTAAACATATGTAACACACCAATAGCTACAAAAAAGTCTCTTGGTACGAAATCCGAATCCCAACAGGAAGTCGGTTATTTTTAATTTTCCCTGCAAAATTGGTGTTGTTTTTGTCATTTTCAGGGGTTGTATTTTAACGAACTCCTCCTAGAGATTTATTCAGATCAACACCAAACTTGGTCAGTGTAATCTAAAGCCCTTTGCCATTTTAAATTGCGAAGGAATTGAGGTTTCGTTAAAGGGCGTGTCCATGGCGGCCTGACAAATTTCGATGATTCGCCATGAAAAATGATGGTGCTATAACTCACACATACAATGTCCAATCCGCCCCAAACTTCACATTTTTGTTAAGACTCTTCACCTGAACAGATCTACAAGCCAATATTCAGTTATAGTCATAGCGCCACCTATTGGCAACTGGAAGTGACATATTTTACACTGTGACAAACTACTCCTAGAAATTTTATGACATCAATGTCTTTTTTGTGGTCAGTCTAATCTAAAGACCTGTGTGATGTTTAGATGTGAAGATCTTGAATTTTTGTTAAAAGGCATGTCCATGTCGCAATGACGAAGTTCGATGTCTCGCCATGGAAATAAAAGATGTTATAACTCAGGCATAAAATGTCCGATCTTGCCCAAACTTCACATGTGTGATAAGGGTCCTGGCTTGAACACATCTGAAGGCCAATATTCCATTATAACGATAGTGCCACCTGCTGGCAACAGGAAGATTGGCACACATATGGAATAAACTTTGATATATTGCACTTATATTTATGAGTTTAAATGCATATTTCTCAACGTTCACCTTTTTACTAAAGCCACACGATGGCGGTGAGCCCGGGTGCGAGGGCCCGTTCATCGCTGCTTGCAGCTTTAATTATTATTATTATTTTTATTTTTTATTAAACCTTCCGGGGGTTTTTGGGGGCCTTAACATGCTCAAAAACTCTTGAAAATTGGCACACACATTGGAATCTGCGGCCATCAGGATGCCACAGAGACTGGGACCCGGGCGTGGCACAGGGGCTCTACAGCGCCCCCTGGAACACAGTCAGAAATCTTGAACCATAGCTCACACACACTTGCATATATTTATATGAAACGCAGTACACTTATAGAGCTCTTTGAGCTGAACAACTTTCACACTCTATGTCATAGGCTCCGCCCAACAGGAAGTCAGCTATCCAGGGCTGTTTATAAAAAGCATGCTCTGGAATTTGATATACTTGTCATAGGTTATTTACTTGATTGCCACAAAACTCGGTGAACATGATCTCAAGACATTGGGGATGAAAAATTGCGAGGGGATTTTTGATATCTCGAACGGTTTGCCCGTGGCGAGGCGTGGCAATTATGGCGAGAAATGAGAAACAGGAAATGTCTAATAACATCCACATACATTTCCTGAATTTGATCAAACTTCATTGGTTTGTTCGTTGTATGATACCGATCGCATATATGTGACTATTAAGAGTCAACGGTATAGCGCCACCAACTGGCAGCAGGAAGTGTGTCATTTTCCAAATGCTTTGAATTCAGCATCTTATTTTTACTTGATTTACTTAAAACTTCATCAGAATAATTACAAAACATGGCCGATGTAAATCTGTTGTGGGGATATTGATATCTGATATAGTGTTGCCATGGCAACATGTCAAACTTGAATGTTCTGTTATGGTGAGTTTGAGGCAGATAACAAGCTCAGATTTACATGAAACTCAAAACACATATCAGTATTAGTGAAAGCTAGACAATGGCAAAAGCTTTAAAAAGGGCGTGAAGGAGGCACTCTATAGCGCCACCTTTTGTCAAAAGTGGGGGGGTTAGTTTTAGCTACAGACACCAAACTTGGTACATAAATAGTTCTTTTCAAGACGGACAACTTTCTAATTCACAGTCATCAGCTACGACCAACAGGAAGTCGGCTATTTTGATTTGAATATTTAAATTGAGCTCTGATTTAATGCATACTCCTCACAGGAAATGTTCACTATACTCACCAAACTTTGTCTACATTAAGAAAAAACATTGAGGAACTTAAATTGCGAACGGATTTTGGTTAGCTTGAACGGTTTTGTCATGGTGATTTATTTAAATGACAGTAAAAAGGGAATCATTAATTGTCTTGTATTTTTAAATTGCAGCTTCCAAACACTTAAAAAAAATTTCATACAGAGATCAAATCATTATGAGGACATATGCATAGTTTCATGACTTTACAACACTGTATGATTAAAAGAAAATTAAAAAACTGTCAGACATCTCAACTCACTCTATCCCTCTGTTTGAGCAATGTATGTGTGCTGACTGAGTGTGTGTGTGTGTGTGTGTGTGTGTGTGTGTGTGAGTGGGGGATGAGCATGAGCTGAGTGGCAGACACAATGAGAGAGAGAAAGAGAGAGAGAGAGAAAGAGAGAGAGAGAGAGACTTAATCATCTCTTTAATCACCAGAAAAAAAAAATGTATTTTAAATTGTTATTTTTTGTTGCTGTTGCTAACATTGCTGTTTTCATTACAGCTTAAGAAATCTCTTAGGCCTTATCCTTTTCTGACAGTTTCAGGAATTAAAAACAAAATTCTAAAAATACTTATTTGTGCCGCAAATAATAATTTCGAACTCATTTGATTCTGACCTATTCCATCCTGTGACATGACATTTATCTTAATTTACATAATCTCATGGATGTAACAGTAAAACTGTTCAGCTCACAGATGAAGACTAAGCTGTAATGCAAGCAGAACTTTCACAAATGCTTGTAAGTCATTAAAGGATTTTATAACACTGTAAAATAATGTCTAATTTGTTAACATTAGTAAATGCATTGGTAACACTTTATAATAACTGCACTCATTAGTAAATAGTCAGTTCATGCTTTATAAAGTCTTGTCCCAACTTAAATAGTCATTAATAAGCAGCTTATAAATACAGCTATAAATAGCTTGATCTTGGTTTATAAGCACATTTATTAAAAAGGAGAGTAAAGGGTCAGTTATCTTCCTATGAAAAATAAAAACAACACAGATTGATACGGAACTCAGAAATTGTATTGTGGATTTATGATCAAATCAGCCTGTAAATGAATCATACTCCTCCAAGAAGACACAAATAGTTCACACCAAACTTTTTCAACATGATGCCAATATACTGAAGATGTTAAATTGCGAATGGGTTTAGGATACCTTAAATGGTGTGGCCATACCGATTTATTAAAGTAACATAAAAAATACAATAGTTATTTTACTATATCTTTAACATTCTTCATTCCAACTCTTCATAATTTTTTATATACGTAGAAGTCATCATTTGAAAGAAGCACAGTAAGTTTCATAGCTTTATCATTTTCAAGAGCCAGCTTAAAATTAAAACTATCATAACATATAAATCAAGCTTGCAATTATTAGTACCAATAATGGCCACCAGATGGAGATATAGGATTACTTTTAAATAATTATTGTAGAAACGAATATGATTTAAATCATTTATAGAAATCTTTCAAAGAAAAATATGTATTTTACTGATAAAATGACCCACACTTAATTAGAATAATATGCTGAAGTATTGTGAAATACTGTGTATTAAGAATAATTCTTTATAGGCTTTATGGACAGATAAGTTTGGAGTGACTCTTGAAAGATCAGCACCACATCCTCTTTTACCACTG
This sequence comes from Carassius auratus, assembly GCF_003368295.1. Taxonomy (NCBI): domain Eukaryota; kingdom Metazoa; phylum Chordata; class Actinopteri; order Cypriniformes; family Cyprinidae; genus Carassius; species Carassius auratus. The sequence continues at coordinate 33,896 of NW_020526747.1, forward strand.
TTTAAAGAATTTATCTTACAGAACAGGTGCGAATGAATTTTGGATAGCTTGAATGGTTTTGTCATGGTGATTTTTTGAAATAACAGTAAAAAAGGAACCAGTAAATGTCTTTTATTTTTTTAAGTGCAGCTTCTAAACACTTCAACAAAATGTACACATAGAAGACAAGTCATGCTGAGGGAATATGCATAGTTTCATGACTATACAACACTATATGGATGATAGAAAATTAAAAAACTACCATACATCTGATGTCACTCTGTTCCTCTGTCACTGTGGGTAATGTGTGTGTGTGTGTGTTTGTGTGTTAAGTGTGTGTGTGTTAAGTGTGTGTGCTGAGTTTGTGTAAATGTGTGGGAGAGGGGATGGGCTTGGTGTCAGAGAGAGAGAGAGAGAGAGAGAGAGAGAGAGAGGGAGGGAGACTTAATCATCTCTTTAATCACCAGCAGAAAAAAATAAGCAATTTTGTGTTGTTGTTGTTGTTGTTTTTTTCATCATTACAGTTTAAGAAATATCTTAGGCCTCAACATCAACTGTTGCTGCTTTATATAGCCTTCTCCCAAAATTAATAGTCATTAGTAAGCATTTTATAAATACAGCTATAATTAAATTGTTCATGGTTTATATGCACATTTATTTGAGGAGATTAAAGGCTGTAATCTTCCTAAAAAAGTAATAATAAAAAAATAAACAAACACAGAACTCAGAAACATTTATTTCAAGATGCAATGAAAGAAAACTGTACACTATATATATATATATATATATATATATATATATATAATTGCATAAGTTTATATTAATTTTTTTATCAACTGTACAGCTAATAATAATAATAATAATAATAATGCATTTTATTTAAGGCGCCTTTCAAACCACTCAAGGTCACCGTACAACAAGTAACAACAGTAACAATGTCAATAAAAAAACGCAATAATATTAGAATAGCACAACATATTGTGGAATAATATATTAAGACTTTATAGGCTTTATGAACAGATAGGTTTTGAGAGATTCTTGAAGTACTAGCATCACCTCCTCTTGTACGACGGTTTGAGGAATATATCTTCCAGATAGTACCGCCGCTCCCTATATGCAGAATACGCAGTCTTCGTAGGGCACCAATTCCCAAAGGGGGCACCATCCCAGTAGCTCAAAAAAAATAAAACATGCGCCATTCTCCCATCCGCGCTTGTGACCGCTCGGACATTTGCGAATGAATGTTCGTAATTGATGGATGGACATCTATGCCCGGGTAAAAGACATCAGCAATCCGGCACAGAGAAAAGAAAAATAAAGTAAAAACAAAACAAAAACAGGCATAAATTTGGCTTGACATTGGACATTTGAGAGTCTCAAATTTAGGGACCGTCTCTAAAGTTACATGTGATATTGTTATACACTTTTCTAACATCGTACCATTTGAAGAGAATTACTTACAGTCATAAAACAACTGTAATTGTTCATCTACGTGACAGCTATAAGCACAATTAAATTGAATGTTTGAGTTTATTAAAACAAACTGTAAGTCATATGTAAATTATGCTACTTTTCACATGGACTCAAAAGCAAATTGAAGCTCATAGCATTTGAGGAGAAAAGACTTGCAGTCATAAAACAATTTTAATGTGTTAATTTAGTGTCAGCTACAATGAACACCTTATACATTTATATATATATATTACAATAAAGTGTTACTAA
>NW_020526748.1:0-64124 GCF_003368295.1 Carassius auratus
AAGCAGAAAGTGCTATCAAGTTGGGGTAAATGTTTGCTGACTGACTTCCCAGTGTCCAACTGGTCTGTATTTAGTTTCATTTGAAGGAGACTCCCTCGATGACTACAAAGAGAAGCATCTGTCATTCCATGTAAGAATAAGTGCTTTACTTTGGACTGCCTTGCTGGTGTTTGTTCATCAGTGGTTTGCCCATTGCCTTGATTACAACAGAATCCAAATTTAAACACTAGAAGGTGCTGTTTTTTCCAAAGTTTTGGCATGGTAATCATTGATTTTGTGCATGGTGTGTTTCTATGCTTTAACAAGGACTGTCATAATGTTCTTCTTTCAGAAAACATTATAATAGTTGAATTTGCATGAAATGCTTTAAATGTGTGAAAAGTCCACCCATGCTCAAGAATGCTGAGGCATTCCAAAGATATTAACAGGGCAATCAAAGATTAATGGCCTTTCAAAACTACCCAAGTACCAACGACCACAGCAAAGCCAAAGAGCCATAGACATATTTATAATGGGTGCTGTTAACAAAACTGCTCAGATCAGCTCACCTTGACTGCAGGCAGCATGCTCCTGGTATCTCTGGCTGGAAATGTCCTCATCTGATTCCACAGACTTGTAGTCTTCGAAATGGAAAATATTTTGATTTGTCACTATCGGTACCCTCATAATGGCACTGACTTTTCTGTTGTAATAGGTAAGTGCTATTTGTTGGGGTAGTTTCAAGTGACGAGTGCTTCAGGACATAATTCATTTTCTGGGACGCCAAACTGAGTTCTAAAAGGCAATGATCAGATAATCACAGTATCCATCCCATTAAGATTACTTCAAATGGGAGCATTGATTGGTCCTATATTCATAAGTGCTTCTCTTTGGGGTAGTAGTACTGAGGAAATGAAGAGCAACCAAATCTTCACCTATGTTCTATTTCTTATAGTTTTTTATTTATTTAATTAGTATTTCTTATTTTACAGATATATGCCTCTGGTCCAAACTTGTAACTGTAAATGCTGAATAAAATTTAAAAAAATGGACACAATTATGCATCCTCCTCTGTGGCCAACTTTTCAAATCCTTGCCTCCTTGAGTGAAAAGCAGCTGATGTCTACTCTAACTTTAGCATCTTTCTTTTCAACCAAAGCAGAAAGTGCTATCAAGTTGGGGTAAATGTTTGCTGACTGACTTCCCAGTGTCCAACTGGTCTGTATTTAGTTTAATTTGAAGGAGACTCCCTCGATGACTACAGAGAGAAGCATCTGTCATTCCATGTAAGAATAAGTGCTTTACTTTGGGACTTCCTTGCTGGTGTTTGTTCATCAGTGGGTTTGCCCATTGCCTTGATTACAACAGAATCCAAATTTAAACACTAGAAGGTGCTGTTTTTTCCAAAGTTTTGGCATGGTAATCATTGATTTTGTGCATGGTGTGTTTCTATGCTTTAACAAGGACTGTCATAATGTTCTTCTTTCAGAAACATTATAATAGTTGAATTTGCATGAAATGCTTTAAATGTGTGAAAAGTCCACCCATGCTCAAGAATGCTGAGGCATTCCAAAGATATTAACAGGGAAATCAAAGATTAATGGCCTTTCAAAACTACCCAAGTACCAACGACCACAGCAAAGCCAAAGAGCCATAGACATATTTATAATGGGTGCTGTTAACAAAACTGCTCAGATCAGCTCACCTTGACTGCAGGCAGCATGCTCCTGGTATCTCTGGCTGGAAATGTCCTCATCTGATTCCACAGACTTGTAGTCTTCAAAATGGAAAATATTTTGATTTGTCACTATCGGTACCCTCATAATGGCACTGACTTGTCTGTTGTAATAGGTAAGTTCTATTTGTTGGGGTAGTTTCAAGCGACGAGTGCTTCAGGACATAATTCATTTTCTGGGACGCCAAACTGAGTTCTAAAGGCAATGATCAGATATTCACAGTATCCATCCCATTAAGATTACTTCAAATGGGAGCATTGATTGGTCCTATGTTCATAAGTGCTTCTCTTTGGGGTAGTAGTACTGAGGAAATGAAGAGCAACCAAAGCTTCACCTATGTTCGATTTCATATATTTTTTTATTTATTTAATTAGTATTTCTTATTTTGCAGATATATGCCTCTGGTCCAAACTTGTAACTGTAAATGCTGAATAAAAGTGAAAAAATTGGCCACAATTATGCATCCTCCTCTGTGGCCAACTTTTCAAATCCTTGCCTCCTTGAGTGAAAAGCAGCTGATGTCTACTCTAACTTTAGCATCTTTCTTTTCAACCAAAGCAGAAAGTGCTATCAAGTTGGGGTAAATGTTTGCTGACTGACTTCCCAGTGTCCAACTGGTCTGTATTTAGTTTCATTTGAAGGAGACTCCCTCGATGACTACAAAGAGAAGCATCTGTCATTCCATGTAAGAATAAGTGCTTTACTTTGGGACTGCCTTGCTGGTGTTTGTTCATCAGTGGGTTTGCCCATTGCCTTGATTACAACAGAATCCAAATTTAAACACTAGAAGGTGCTGTTTTTTCCAAAGTTTTGGCATGGTAATCATTGATTTTGTGCATGGTGTGTTTCTATGCTTTAACAAGGACTGTCATAATGTTCTTCTTTCAGAAAACATTATAATAGTTGAATTTGCATGAAATGCTTTAAATGTGTGAAAAGTCCACCCATGCTCAAGAATGCTGAGGCATTCCAAAGATATTAACAGGGAAATCAAAGATTAATGGCCTTTCAAAACTACCCAAGTACCAACGACCACAGCAAAGCCAAAGAGCCATAGACATATTTATAATGGGTGCTGTTAACAAAACTGCTCAGATCAGCTCACCTTGACTGCAGGCAGTATGCTCCTGGTATCTCTGGCTGGAAATGTCCTCATCTGATTCCACAGACTTGTAGTCTTCGAAATGGAAAATATTTTGATTTGTCACTATCGGTACCCTCATAATGGCACTGACTTGTCTGTTGTAATGGGTAAGTGCTATTTGTTGGGGTAGTTTCAAGTGACGAGTGCTTCAGGACATAATTCATTTTCTGGGACGCCAAACTGAGTTCTAAAGGCAATGATCAGATATTCACAGTATCCATCCCATTAAGATTACTTCAAATGGGAGCATTGATTGGTCCTATGTTCATAAGTGCTTCTCTTTGGGGTAGTAGTACTGAGGAAATGAAGAGCAACCAAAGCTTCACCTATGTTCTATTTCGTATAGTTTTTTATTTATTTAATCAGTATTTCTTATTTTACAGATATATGCCTCTGATCCAAACTTGTAACTGTAAATGCTGAATAAAATTGAAAAAATTGGACACAATTATGCATCCTCCTCTGTGGCCAACTTTTCAAATCCTTGCCTCCTTGAGTGAAAAGCAGCTGATGTCTATTCTAACTTTAGCATCTTTCTTTTCAACCAAAGCAGAAAGTGCTATCAAGTTGGGGTAAATGTTTGCTGACTGACTTCCCAGTGTCCAACTGGTCTGTATTTAGTTTCATTTGAAGGAGACTCCCTCGATGACTACAAAGAGAAGCATCTGTCATTCCATGTAAGAATAAGTGCTTTACTTTGGGACTGCCTTGCTGGTGTTTGTTCATCAGTGGGTTTGCCCATTGCCTTGATTACAACAGAATCCAAATTTAAACACTAGAAGGTGCTGTTTTTTCCAAAGTTTTGGCATGGTAATCATTGATTTTGTGCATGGTGTGTTTCTATGCTTTAACAAGGACTGTCATAATGTTCTTCTTTCAGAAAACATTATAATAGTTGAATTTGCATGAAATGCTTTAAATGTGTGAAAAGTCCACCCATGCTCAAGAATGCTGAGGCATTCCAAAGATATTAACAGGGAAATCAAAGATTAATGGCCTTTCAAAACTACCCAAGTACCAACGACCACAGCAAAGCCAAAGAGCCATAGACATATTTATAATGGGTGCTGTTAACAAAACTGCTCAGATCAGCTCACCTTGACTGCAGGCAGCATGCTCCTGGTATCTCTGGCTGGAAATGTCCTCATCTGATTCCACAGACTTGTAGTCTTCGAAATGGAAAATATTTTGATTTGTCACTATCGGTACCCTCATAATGGCACTGACTTGTCTGTTGTAATAGGTAAGTGCTATTTGTTGGGGTAGTTTCGAGTGACGAGTGCTTCAGGACATAATTCATTTTCTGGGACGCCAAACTGAGTTCTAAAGGCAATGATCAGATATTCACAGTATCCATCCCATTAAGATTACTTCAAATGGGAGCATTGATTGGTCCTATGTTCATAAGTGCTTCTCTATGGGGTAGTAGTACTGAGGAAATGAAGAGCAACCAAAGCTTCACCTATGTTCTATTTCGTATAGTTTTTTATTCATTTAATTAGTATTTCTTATTTTGCAGATATATGCCTCTGGTCCAAACTTGTAACTTTAAATGCTGAATAAAATTGAAAAAAAATTGGACACAATTATGCATCCTCCTCTGTGGCCAACTTTTCAAATCCTTGCCTCCTTGAGTGAAAAGCAGATGATGTCTACTCTAATTTTAGCATCTTTCTTTTCAACCAAAGCAGAAAGTGCTATCAAGTTGGGGTAAATGTTTGCTGACTGACTTCCCAGTGTAGAACTGGTCTGTATTTAGTTTCATTTGAAGGAGACTCCCTCGATAACTACAAAAAGAAGCATCTGTTATTCCATGTAAGAATAAGTGCTTTACTTTGGGACTGCCTTGCTGGTGTTTGTTCATCAGTGGGTTTGTCCATTGACTTGATTACAGAAGAATCCAAATTTAAACGCTAGAAGGTGCTGTTTTTTCCATAGTTTTGGGATGGTAATCATTGATTTTGTGCATGGTGTGTTTCTATGCTTTAACAAGGACTGTCATAATGTTCTTCTTTCAGAAAACATTATAATAGTTGAATTTGCATGAAATGCTTTAAATGTGTGAAAAGTCCACCCATGCTCAAGAATGCTGAGGCATTCCAAAGATATTAACAGGGCAATCAAAGATTAATGGCCTTTCAAAACTACCCAAGTACCAACGACCACAGCAAAGCCAAAGAGCCATAGACATATTTATAATGGGTGCTGTGGCGAGGGGGGCGTGGTTTAGCGGAATCCGCAACGGGAGAGAGACGGAGGGAGCAGAGCGAGGCGTAAGTAGGTCAAATGCAATTAACGAACACGTGTTTGATTGCAGTAATTGGCGTGGAGAGACCGGATATAAGCCGAGTCACCGCAGAGAGAAGGGGAGAGAGACACGCTGGGACCTCGTTCTGCACTAGGGAAGCTACAACAGTGCTTTAAAGTTATTGAAGTTATTGACCGTGTTTAAGCAATCGTTTGCTGTCTACGCCCAGAGGGCATCGTGTTTTTCTTATTTTGTATTACTGAATAAACGAGTGTCCCAGCAACAAGCCGACCCCTGCCTTCTTCCTTCCTATTTGAGACTGTGTTGAACCTTGTTACAGGTGCTGTTAACAAAACTGCTCAGATCAGCTCACCTTGACTGCAGGCAGCATGCTCCTGGTATCTCTGGCTGGAAATGTCCTCATCTGATTCCACAGACTTGTAGTCTTCGAAATGGAAAATATTTTGATTTGTCACTATCGGTACCCTCATAATGGCACTGACTTGTCTGTTGTAATAGGTAAGTGCTATTTGTTGGGGTAGTTTCAAGTGACGAGTGCTTCAGGACATAATTCATTTTCTGGGACGCCAAACTGAGTTCTAAAGGCAATGATCAGATATTCACAGTATCCATCCCATTAAGATTACTTCAAATGGGAGCATTGATTGGTCCTATGTTCATAAGTGCTTCTCTTTGGGGTAGTAGTACTGAGGAAATGAAGAGCAACCAAAGCTTCACCTATGTTCTATTTCGTATAGTTTTTTATTTATTTAATTAGTATTTCTTATTTTGCAGATATATGCCTCTGGTCCAAACTTGTAACTTTAAATGCTGAATAAAATTGAAAAAAAATTGGACACAATTATGCATCCTCCTCTGTGGCCAACTTTTCAAATCCTTGCCTCCTTGAGTGAAAAGCAGATGATGTCTACTCTAATTTTAGCATCTTTCTTTTCAACCAAAGCAGAAAGTGCTATCAAGTTGGGGTAAATGTTTGCTGACTGACTTCCCAGTGTCCAACTGGTCTGTATTTAGTTTCATTTGAAGGAGACTCCCTCGATAACTACAAAAAGAAGCATCTGTTATTCCATGTAAGAATAAGTGCTTTACTTTGGGACTGCCTTGCTGGTGTTTGTTCATCAGTGGGTTTGTCCATTGACTTGATTACAGCAGAATCCAAATTTAAACGCTAGAAGGTGCTGTTTTTTCCAAAGTTTTGGGATGGTAATCATTGATTTTGTGCATGGTGTGTTTCTATGCTTTAACAAGGACTGTCATAATGTTCTTCTTTCAGAAAACATTATAATAGTTGAATTTGCATGAAATGCTTTAAATGTGTGAAAAGTCCACCCATGCTCAAGAATGCTGAGGCATTCCAAAGATATTAACAGGGCAATCAAAGATTAATGGCCTTTCAAAACTACCCAAGTACCAACGACCACAGCAAAGCCAAAGAGCCATAGACATATTTATAATGGGTGCTGTGGCGAGGGGGGCGTGGTTTAGCGGAATCCGCAACGGGAGAGAGACGGAGGGAGCAGAGCGAGGCGTAAGTAGGTCAAATGCAATTAACGAACACGTGTGTTTGATTGCAGTAATTGACGTGGAGAGACCGGATATAAGCCGAGTCACCGCAGAGAGAAGGGGAGAGAGACACGCTGGGACCTCGTTCTGCACTAGGGAAGCTACAACAGTGCTTTAAAGTTATTGAAGTTATTGACCGTGTTTAAGCAATCGTTTGCTGTCTACGCCCAGAGGGCATCGTGTTTTTCTTATTTTGTATTACTGAATAAACGAGTGTCCCAGCAACAAGCCGACCCCTGCCTTCTTCCTTCCTATTTGAGACTGTGTTGAACCTTGTTACAGTGGTGCCGAAACCCGGGAAGGAAGAAGAGCATCGCCGCCATGCAATCTCCGTCAGGTACGCCATTTGCGGACATCATCCAGTCGCTCGCCGGTCTTCATCAGGAACAACATCAACACATGCTGGCGATCAAGGAGGAGCAGGACAAACGCTTTGAGGCGCTCCTCCGGGCCCAGCATGAAGACCGCGAGCTATTCCGGAGCTGGGTAGACCGGGAGGCCCGGGCCACCCCTTCGTTTAAAGACCAGACATCTCCTCTGCCGCTCAACAAGATGGGGCCTCAGGATGACCCGGAGGCCTTCCTGGACCTGTTTGAAAAATCGGCAGAGGCTCGAGGGTGGCCCCCTGTGGACTGGCCCCTGCGGCTCATTCCCCTGCTGTCCGGGGAAGCGCAGGTGGCCGCTCACCAACTGCCAGTCCAAAACCTCCTTGCCTACCAGGACCTCAAGCGTGCCATCCTCCAGCGGGTCGGTCGGACTCCGGAGCAACATCGCCAGAGGTTCAGGACTCTAACCCTGGAAGAGTCTGGCCGGCCCTTCGTGATGGCACAGCAGCTCCGGGATTCCTGCCGCAAGTGGTTGATGGCCGACAGTAGCGACGTCGAGGAAGTGATCGATCGTGTGGTACTGGAGCAGTTCGTGGCCAAGCTGCCAAGGAAGACAGCGCAGTGGGTCCAGTGCCACCGGCCGACGTCGCTGATCCAGGCCATCCAGCTAGCGGAAGACCAAATGGTGGCGTGTCCAGGGGTCGGCGACCCCTTACCATCTGCTTCTCTCTCTCCTTCTCTCTCCTCCCCTCCCCTCTCTCTCCCTAAATCTGTCCCTCTCCCCAGGTCCCGTGGGGGGCTTCCGTCGAAGCTAGCCCCGAGGTGGAGGACGAATTACGGGGCTGAGTCACCAGCAGGTCCCAGGGCTCCTCCCAGGGGTGGGACCTCGCCCATGGGATCCGTTCCCCAGGCCCCGGCCTCTCCGCTCTCTCCTCGCCAATCGCTTGACCTACTTCCTGCCGCCAGGGTGGCGGTAAAGTCTGGGCCGGCCTGTTGGCGTTGCGGGGACCCAGGGCATTTTATCGATAGGTGTCCGGTGATGGAAGTGGGGACGTTGATCCGGGTCCCCGACGCGCCAAAGGCTGCCCTCGATCAGGCTGGCTTATACCTAATACCAGTGAGTATCAGGGGGGGTACATATCAGGCTTTGGTGGATTCGGGATGTAACCAATCCTCCATCCATCAAAGTGGTGAATTACCCTATTTTGCCTGTGGATATTAAATTTAGGGGAGGAAAACATAGAGTAGAGGTGGCCGTTAATCCGCACCTCAGGCATCCGATAATTTTGGGTACGAATTGGCCCGCGTTTAATGAATTATTGGGGTATTTATGTTCGGATGGCTCTTGGGGGAAACAAGGGAGGGATGGAGTAGCGGTTGCGCAGGTGGGAGAGGCTGAACCGGAACCACCGGGACCTGTTGCAGGGGAACCGAGTGCTCCCGAGCGGAACATCCTCCCGGAGCGCGATGATTTTCCCCTGGAACAGTCCCGCGATGAGACGCTAAAAAATGCTTTTGACCAGGTTCGCTCGATCGACGGACAGCTTCTCCTCCCTGACCAACCGCTCTCTTATCCTTACTTTTCAATTTTAAAAGATAGGTTGTATCGGGTGACCCAAGACGCCCAGACAAAGCAAGATACAACCCAGTTGTTGATACCTAAAAGCCGCCGGGAAATGCTTTTCCAGGCGGCTCATTGTAATCCAATGGCCGGGCATTTAGGGCAAGCGGCTACACTAAACCGTCTCATGGCCCGCTTCTTCTGGCCGGGCATTCACGAGAATGTGCGCAGATGGTGCGCGGCTTGTCGTGAATGTCAGCTGGTGAATCCACCGGCCACCCCAAAAGCACCATTGTGCCCCCTTCCATTAATGCAGGTCCCCTTCGAACGAATTGGCATGGACCTCATCGGGCCATTAGAGCGGTCAGCACGAGGACACCGCTTTGCATTAGTTCTGGTGGACTATGCAACGCGATATCCTGAGGCAGTGCCTCTCCGCTCTATTTCCGTGAAGAGTGTGGCGAGTGCACTGTTTCAATTAATCTCCCGGGTGGGGATCCCAAAGGAGATCCTCACCGATCAGGGCACGGCGTTTATGTCACGTACTATTCGCGAGCTTTATGATCTATTGGGCATTAGATCGATTCGAACAAGCGTCTATCACCCACAAACAGACGGGCTGGTCGAGCGATTTAATCGCACATTAAAATCCATGATTCGTAAGTTCGTTCAGGAAGACGCCAAAAATTGGGATAGGTGGCTAGAACCCCTCTTGTTCGCTGTACGGGAGGTCCCGCAAGCCTCCACGGGGTTTTCCCCCTTCGAGCTTCTTTATGGGCGCCAGCCCCGCGGGGTCCTTGACGTCCTTAAAGAAACTTGGGAGGACGGACCTTCTGCTAGTAAAAACGAAATTCAATATGTCATGGACCTGAGAACAAAACTCCACACGTTGGGGCGGCTATCCATGGAGAATTTGTTGCAGGCTCAAGACAAACAGAGTCGGTTGTACAACAGGGGGGCTAGGCTACGTCAATTTGCACCGGGAGATAAAGTGCTTGTATTACTCCCTACCTCTAGTTCAAAGTTACTCGCGAAGTGGCAAGGACCCTTTGAGGTCACACGGCGGGTTGGGGATCTTAACTATGAGGTAGCTCGAACGGATAGGGGCGGGGCACATCAAATATACCACCTCAACCTATTAAAAAAATGGTCTGAGGCGGAATCAGTGTTGCTGGCGACGGTAGTGAGTGGGGAGGAGGATCTCGGTCCAGAAGCGAGTTCAAAATCCCAATCTCTCGCTCTGGCCCCTGGAGGAGACCACCTCTCACCATCGCAGCTCACTGATATCAAGTCCATTCAAGCAGCCTTTGCTGATGTGTTCTCGCCCCTGCCTGGTCGAACGGATCTCATTCAGCACCATGTTGAGACCGAGCCGGGCGTGGTAGTTCGCAGCCGGCCGTATAGATTACCTGAACATAAAAAAAAAGGTGGTTCAAGGGGAGTTAGAGGCAATGCTAGAGATGGGAGTAATAGAAGAATCCAACAGTGACTGGGCGAGCCCGATCGTCTTAGTACCTAAAACAGACGGCTCCGTGCGGTTCTGTGTGGATTATAGAAAGGTGAATGCTGTGTCAAAATTTGACGCATATCCAATGCCCCGGGTGGACGAATTGCTTGATCGGCTAGGCTCGGCTCGCTTTTACTCGACGCTGGACTTAACTAAAGGTTATTGGCAGATCCCCTTGTCTCCCATGACCAAAGAAAAAACAGCTTTCACCACGCCGTTCGGGTTACACCAATTTGTCACTCTTCCGTTCGGGCTATTCGGGGCTCCAGCCACGTTTCAGCGTCTCATGGACAAAATTCTCCGTCCGCATGCTGCATATGCCGCCGCCTACCTGGATGACATCATCATCTACAGTGGGGATTGGCAGCGACATATGCAGCATTTGCGAGCGGTCCTGAAGACGCTGAGGAGGGCTGGGCTCACGGCTAATCCGAGGAAGTGTGCAATTGGGCGGGTGGAAGATATCTGGGTTTCCACTTGGGTCATGGACAGGTGCGTCCCCAAATTGATAAGACGGCAGCAGTTGCAACTTGTCCAAGGCCTAAGACCAAAAAGGAGGTTAGACAGTTCCTGGGGCTGGCAGGGTATTATAGAAGGTTTGTACCTAATTTTTCGGATACTGCTAGCCCGCTGACTGATTTAACTAAAAAGGAGGCACCAGATACAGTCCAGTGGACGGAGCAGTGCCAGCAGGCTTTCACCCAGTTAAAAGCTGCCCTGTGTGGCGGACCGCTCCTGAATGCACCTAACTTTTCTCTCCCCTTTATCTTGCAGACAGACGCGTCGAACAGAGGGTTGGGCGCAGTCCTGTCCCAGGAGGTGGAGGGGGAAGAACGGCCGGTGCTGTACATCAGTCGGAAGCTCTCTAAGAGAGAGACGATGTACAGCACCATAGAAGAAGAATGTCTAGCGATCAGGTGGGCTGTTCTTACCCTCCGTTATTACCTCCTGGGGCGGGAGTTCACCCTCTGTTCGGACCACGCTCCTCTGCAGTGGCTCCACCGCATGAAAGATACCAACGCGCGGATCACCCGGTGGTATCTAGCTTTACAACCGTTTAAATTTCAGGTGATCCACAGGCCGGGTGTACAGATGGCTGTGGCTGACTTCCTCTCCAGGAGGGGGGGGGGGGGGAGGCTGCAGGCCGGACAGCTCCCCGGCCTGATTCGGGCGGTGGGGGTATGTGGCGAGGGGGGCGTGGTTTAGCGGAATCCGCAACGGGAGAGAGACGGAGGGAGCAGAGCGAGGCGTAAGTAGGTCAAATGCAATTAACGAACACGTGTGTTTGATTGCAGTAATTGGCGTGGAGAGACCGGATATAAGCCGAGTCACCGCAGAGAGAAGGGGAGAGAGACACGCTGGGACCTCGTTCTGCACTAGGGAAGCTACAACAGTGCTTTAAAGTTATTGAAGTTATTGACCGTGTTTAAGCAATCGTTCGCTGTCTACGCCCAGAGGGCATCGTGTTTTTCTTATTTTGTATTACTGAATAAACGAGTGTCCCAGCAACAAGCCGACCCCTGCCTTCTTCCTTCCTATTTGAGACTGTGTTGAACCTTGTTACAGGTGCTGTTAACAAAACTGCTCAGATCAGCTCACCTTGACTGCAGGCAGCATGCTCCTGGTATCTCTGGCTGGAAATGTCCTCATCTCATTCCACAGACTTGTAGTCTTCGAAATGGAAAATATTTTGATTTGTCACTATCGGTACCCTCATAATGGCACTGACTTGTCTGTTGTAATAGGTAAGTGCTATTTGTTGGGGTAGTTTCAAGTGACGAGTGCTTCAGGACATAATTCATTTTCTGGGACGCCAAACTGAGTTCTAAAGGCAATGATCAGATAATCACAGTATCCATCCCATTAAGATTACTTCAAATGGGAGCATTGATTGGTCCTATATTCATAAGTGCTTCTCTTTGGGGTAGTAGTACTGAGGAAATGAAGAGCAACCAAATCTTCACCTATGTTCTATTTCTTATAGTTTTTTATTTATTTAATTAGTATTTCTTATTTTACAGATATATGCCTCTGGTCCAAACTTGTAACTGTAAATGCTGAATAAAATTTAAAAAATTGGACACAATTATGCATCCTCCTCTGTGGCCAACTTTTCAAATCCTTGCCTCCTTGAGTGAAAAGCAGCTGATGTCTATTCTAACTTTAGCATCTTTCTTTTCAACCAAAGCAGAAAGTGCTATCAAGTTGGGGTAAATGTTTGCTGACTGACTTCCCAGTGTCCAACTGGTCTGTATTAAGTTTCATTTGAAGGAGACTCCCTCGATGACTACAAAGAGAAGCATCTGTCATTCCATGTAAAAATAAGTGCTTTACTTTGGGACTGCCTTGCTGGTGTTTGTTCATCAGTGGGTTTGCCCATTGCCTTGATTACAACAGAATCCAAATTTAAACACTAGAAGGTGCTGTTTTTTCCAAAGTTTTGGCATGGTAATCATTGATTTTGTGCATGGTGTGTTTCTATGCTTTAACAAGGACTGTCATAATGTTCTTCTTTCAGAAAACATTATAATAGTTGAATTTGCATGAAATGCTTTAAATGTGTGAAAAGTCCACCCATGCTCAAGAATGCTGAGGCATTCCAAAGATATTAACAGGGAAATCAAAGATTAATGGCCTTTCAAAACTACCCAAGTACCAACGACCACAGCAAAGCCAAAGAGCCATAGACATATTTATAATGGGTGTTGTTAACAAAACTGCTCAGATCAGCTCACCTTGAATGCAGGCAGCATGCTCCTGGTATCTCTGGCTGGAAATGTCCTCATCTGATTCCACAGACTTGTAGTCTTCGAAATGGAAAATATTTTGATTTGTCACTATCGGTACCCTCATAATGGCACTGACTTGTCTGTTGTAATAAGTAAGTGCTATTTGTTGGGGTAGTTTCAAGTGACGAGTGCTTCAGGACATAATTCATTTTCTGGGACGCCAAACTGAGTTCTAAAGGCAATGATCAGATATTCACAGTATCCATCCCATTAAGATTACTTCAAATGGGAGCATTGGTTGGTCCTATGTTCATAAGTGCTTCTCTTTGGGGTAGTAGTACTGAGGAAATGAAGAGCAACCAAAGCTTCACCTATGTTCTATTTCGTTTAGTTTTTTATTTATTTAATTAGTATTTCTTATTTTGCAGATATATGCCTCTGGTCCAAACTTGTAACTGTAAATGCTGAATAAAATTGAAAAAAAATTGGACACAATTATGCATCCTCCTCTGTGGCCAACTTTTCAAATCCTTGCCTCCTTGAGTGAAAAGCAGATGATGTCTACTCTAACTTTAGCATATTTCTTTTCAACAAAAGCAGAAAGTGCTATCAAGTTGGGGTAAATGTTTGCTGACTGACTTCCCAGTGTCCAACTGGTCTGTATTTAGTTTAATTTGAAGGAGACTCCCTCGATGACTACAAAGAGAAGCATCTGTCATTCCATGTAAGAATAAGTGCTTTACTTTGGGACTGCCTTGCTGGTGTTTGTTCATCAGTGGGTTTGCCCATTGCCTTGATTACAACAGAATCCAAATTTAAACACTAGAAGGTGCTGTTTTTTCCAAAGTTTTGGCATGGTAATCATTGATTTTGTGCATGGTGTGTTTCTATGCTTTAACAAGGACTGTCATAATGTTCTTCTTTCAGAAAACATTATAATAGTTGAATTTGCATGAAATGCTTTAAATGTGTGAAAAGTCCACCCATGCTCAAGAATGCTGAGGCATTCCAAAGATATTAACAGGGCAATCAAAGATTAATGGCCTTTCAAAACTACCCAAGTACCAACGACCACAGCAAAGCCAAAGAGCCATAGACATATTTATAATGGGTGCTGTTAACAAAACTGCTCAGATCAGCTCACCTTGACTGCAGGCAGCATGCTCCTGGTATCTCTGGCTGGAAATGTCCTCATCTGATTCCACAGACTTGTAGTCTTCGAAATGGAAAATATTTTGATTTGTCACTATCGGTACCCTCATAATGGCACTGACTTGTCTGTTGTAGTAGGTAAGTGCTATTTGTTGGGGTAGTTTCAAGTGACCAGTGCTTCAGGAGATAATTTATTTTCTGGGACGCCAAACTGAGTTCTAAATGCAATGATCAGATATTCACAGTATCCATCCCATTAAGATTACTTCAAATGGGAGCATTGATTAGTCAAATGTTCATAAGTGCTTCTCTTTGGGGTAGTAGTAATGAGGAAATGAAGAGCAACCAAAGCTTCACCTATGTTCTATGTCTTATAGTTTTTTATTTAATTAATTAGTATTTCTTATTTTGCAGATATATGCCTCTGGTCCAAACTTGTAACTGTAAATGCTGAATAAAATTGAAAAATGTGGACACAATTTTTCATCCTCCTCTGTAGCCACCTTTTCAACTCTTTGCCTCCTTGAGTGCAAAGCAGCTGATGTCTACCTCTACCTTTTCAACTCCTTGCCTCCTTGAGTGTAAAGCAGCTGATGTCTACTCTAACTTTAGCATCTTTCTTTTCAACCAAAGCAGAAAGTGCTATCAAGTTGGGGTAAGTGTTTGCTGACTGACTTCCCAGTGTCCAACTGGTCTGTATTTAGTTGCATTTGAAGGAGACTCCCTCGATGACTACAAAGAGAAGCATCTGTTATTCCATGTAAGAATAAGTGCTTTACTTTGGGACTGCCTTGTTGGTGTTTGTTCATCAGTGGGTTTGTCCATTGCCTTGATTACAGCAGAATCCAAATTTAAACACTAGAAGGTGCTGTTTTTTCCAAAGTTTTGGCATGGTAATCATTGATTTTGTGCATGGTGTGTTTCTATGCTTTAACAAGGACTGTCATAATGTTCTTCTTTCAGAAAACATTATAATAGTTGAATTTGCATGAAATGCTTTAAATGTGTGAAAAGTCCACCCATGCTCAAGAATGCTGAGGCATTCCAAAGATATTAACAGGGCAATCAAAGATTAATGGCCTTTCAAAACTACCCAAGTACCAACGACCACAGCAAAGCCAAAGAGCCATAGACATATTTATAATGGGTGCTGTTAACAAAACTGCTCAGATCAGCTCACCTTGACTGCAGGCAGCATGCTCCTGGTATCTCTGGCTGGAAATGTCCTCATCTGATTCCACAGACTTGTAGTCTTCGAAATGGAAAATATTTTGATTTGTCACTATCGGTACCCTCATAATGGCACTGACTTGTCTGTTGTAATAGGTAAGTGCTATTTGTTGGGGTAGTTTCAAGTGATGAGTGCTTCAGGACATAATTCATTTTCTGGGACGCCAAACTGAGTTCTAAAGGCAATGATCAGATAATCACAGTATCCATCCCATTAAGATTACTTCAAATGGGAGCATTGATTGGTCAAATGTTCATAAGTGCTTCTCTTTGGGGTAGTAGTAATGAGGAAATGAAGAGCAACCAAAGCTTCACCTATGTTCTATGTCTTATAGTTTTTTATTTAATTAATTAGTATTTCTTATTTTGCAGATATATGCCTCTGGTCCAAACTTGTAACTGTAAATGCTGAATAAAATTGAAAAATGTGGACACAATTTTTCATCCTCCTCTGTAGCCACCTTTTCAACTCCTTGCCTCCTTGAGTGCAAAGCAGCTGATGTCTACTCTAACTTTAGCATCTTTCTTTTCAACCAAAACAGAAAGTGCTATCAAGTTGGGGTAAATGTTTGCTGACTGACTTCCCAGTGTCCAACTGGTCTGTATTTAGTTTCATTTGAAGTAGACTCCCTCGATGACTACAAAGATAAGCATCTGTTATTCCATGTAAGAATAAGTGCTTTGCTTTGGGACTGCCTTGCTGGTGTTTGTTCATCAGTGGCTTGTCCATTGCCTTGATTACAGCAGAATCCAAATTTAAACACTAGAAGGTGCTGTTTTTTTCAAAGTTTTGGCATGGTAATCATTGATTTTGTGCATGGTGTGTTTCTATGCTTTAACAAGGACTGTCATAATGTTCTTCTTTCAGAAAACATTATAATAGTTGAATTTGCATGAAATGCTTTAAATGTGTGAAAAGTCCACCCATGCTCAAGAATGCTGAGGCATTCCAAAGATATTAACAGGGCAATCAAAGATTAATGGCCTTTCAAAACTACCCAAGTACCAACGACCACAGCAAAGCCAAAGAGCCATAGACATATTTATAATGGGTGCTGTTAACAAAACTGCTCAGATCAGCTCACCTTGACTGCAGGCAGCATGCTCCTGGTATCTCTGGCTGGAAATGTCCTCATCTGATTCCACAGACTTGTAGTCTTCGTAATGGAAAATATTTTGATTTGTCACTATCGGTACCCTCATAATGGCACTGACTTGTCTGTTGTAATAGGTAAGTGCTATTTGTTGGGGTAGTTTCAAGTGACGAGTGCTTCAGGACATAATTCATTTTCTGGGACGCCAAACTGAGTTCTAAAGGCAATGATCAGATAATCACAGTATCCATCCCATTATTACTTCAAATGGGAGTAATTTGACTTGTCTGTTGTAATAGGTAAGTGCTATTTGTTGGGGTAGTTTCAAGTGACCAGTGCTTCAGGAGATAATTTATTTTCTGGGACGCCAAACTGAGTTCTAAATGCAATGATCAGATATTCACAGTATCCATCCCATTAAGATTACTTCAAATTGGAGCATTGATTGGTCCTATGTTCATAAGTGCTTCTCTTTGGGGTAGTATTACTGAGGAAATGAAGAGCAACCAAAGCTTCACCTATGTTCTATTTCGTATAGTTTTTTATTTAATTAATTAGTATTTCTTATTTTGTAGATATATGCCTCTGGTCCAAACTTGTAACTGTAAATGCTGAATAAAATTGAAAAATGTGGACACAATTTTTCATCCTCCTCTGTAGCCACCTTTTCAACTCCTTGCCTCCTTGAGTGCAAAGCAGCTGATGTCTACTCTAACTTTAGCATCTTTCTTTTCAACCAAAGCAGAAAGTGCTATCAAGTTGGGGTAAATGTTTGCTGACTGACTTCCCAGTGTCCAACTGGTCTGTATTTAGTTTCATTTGAAGGAGACTCCCTCGTACACAAAGAGAAGCATCTGTTATTCCATGTAAGAATAAGTGCTTTACTTTGGGACTGCCTTGCTGGTGCTTGTTCATCAGTGGGTTTGTCCATTGCCTTCATTACAGCAGAATCCAAATGTAAACACTAGAAGGTGCTGTTTTTTCCAAAGTTTTGGCATGGTAATGGGATGCTCAAGAATGCTGAGGCATTCCAAAGATATTACAGGGCAATCAAAGAATAATGGCCTTTTAAAACTACCCAAGTACCAACGACCACAGCAAAGCTCAGATCAGCTCACCCTGACTGCAGGCAGCATGCCTCTGGTATCTCTGGCTGGAAATGTCCTCATCTGATTCCACAGAATCGTAGTCTTCGAAATGGAAAATATGTTGATTTGTCACTATCGGTACCCTCATAATGGCACTGACTTGTCTGTTGTAATAGGTAAGTGCTATTTGTTGGTGTAGTTTCAAGTGACGAGTGCTTCAGGACATAATTCATTTTCTGGGACGCCAAACTGAGTTCTAAATGCAATGATCAGATAATCACAGTATCCATCCCATTAAGATTACTTCAAATGGGAGCATTGATCGGTCCTATGTTCACAAGTGCTTCTCTTTGGGGTAGTAGTAATGAGGAAACGAAGAGCAACCAAAGCTTCACCTATGTTCTATTTCTTATAGTTTATTTATTTATTTATTTATTTATTTATTTATTTACTTTAGAGGCATATATCTTATTTTGCAGATATATGCCTCTGGTCCAAACTTGTAACTGTAAATTCTGAATAAAATTGAAAAAATTGGACACAATTATGCATCCTCCTCTGTGGCCAACTTTTCAAATCCTTGCCTTCTTGAGTGAAAATCAGCTGATGTCTACTCTAACTTCAGCATCTTTCTTTTTCAACCAAAGCAGAAAGTGCTATCAAGTTGGGGTAAATGTTTGCTGACTGACTTCCCAGTGTCCAACTGGTCTGTATTTAGTTTCATTTGAAGGAGACTCCCTCGATGACTACAAAGAGAAGCATCTGTTATTCCATGTAAGAATAAGTGCTTTACTTTGGGACTGCCTTGCTGGTGTTTGTTCATCAGTGGGTTTGTCCATTGCCTTGATTACAGCAGAATCCAAATTTAAACACTAGAAGGTGCTGTTTTTTCCAAAGTTTTGTCATGGTAATCATTCATTTTGTGCATAGTGTGATTCTATGCTTTAACAAGGACTGTCATCATGTTCTTCTTTAAGAAAACATTATAATAGTTGAATTTGCATGAAATGCTTTAAATGTGTGAAAAGTCCACCCATGCTCAAGAATGCTGAGGCATTCCAAAGATATTAACAGGGCAATCAAATATTAATGGCCTTTCAAAACTACCCAAGTACCAACGACCACAGCAAAGCCAAAGAGCCATAGACATATTTATAATGGGTGCTGTTAACAAAACTGCTCAGATCAGCTCATCCTGACTGCAGGCAGCATGCACCTGGTATCTCTGGCTGGAAATGTCCTGATTTGATTCCACAGAATTGTAGTCTTCGAAATGGAAAATATTTTGATTTGTCACTATCGGTACCCTCATAATGGCACTGACTTGTCTGTTGTAATAGGTAAGTGCTATTTGTTGGGGTAGTTTCAAGTGGCCAGTGCTTCAGGAGATAATTTATTTTCTGGGACGCCAAACTGAGTTCTAAATGCAATTATTAGATATTCACTGTATCCATCCCATTAAGATTACTTCAAATGGGAGCATTGATTGGTCCTATGTTCATAAGTGCTTCTCTTTTGGGTAGTAGTAATGAGGAAATGAAGAGTAACCAAAGCTTCACCTATGTTCTGTTTCTTATAGTTGTTTATTTATTTAATTTTTGTTTCTTATTTTGCAGATATATGCCTCTGGTCCAAACTTGTAACTGTAAATGCTGAATAAAATTGAAACATTTGGACGCAATTTTGCATCATCCTCTGTAGCTAACTTTTCAAATCCTTGCCTCCTTGAGTGAAAAGCAGCTGATGTCTACTCTAACTGTAGCATCTTTCTTTTCAACCAAAGCAGAAAGTGCTAACAAGTTGGGGTAAATGTTTGCTGACTGACTTCCCGGTGTCCAACTGGTCTGTATTTAGTTTCATTTGAAGGAGACTCCCTCGATGACTACAAAGAGAGTCATCTGTTATTCCATGTAAGAATAAGTGCTTTACTTTGGGACTGCTTTGCTGGTTTTTGTTCATCAGTGGGTTTGTCCATTGCCTTGATTACAGCAGAATCCAAATTTAAACACTAGAAGGTGCTGTTTTTTCCAAAGTTTTGGCATGGTAATCATTGATTTTGTGCATAGTGTGATTCTTTGCTTTAACAAGGACTGTCATCATGTTCTTCTTTCAGAAAACATTATAATAGTTGAATATGCATGAAATGCTTTAAATGTGTGAAAAGTCCACCCATGCTCAAGAATGCTGAGGCATTCCAAAGAAATTAACAGGGCAATCAAAGATTAATGGCCTTTCAAAACTACCCAAGTACCAATGACCACAGCAAAGCCAAAGAGCCATATACATATTTATAATGGATGCTGTTAACAAAACTGCTCAGATCAGCTCACCCTGACTGCAGGCAGCATGCACCTGGTAGCTCTGACTGGAAATGTAGTCTTCAAAATGGAAAATATTTTAATTTGTCACTATCGGTACCCTCGTAATGGCACTGACTTGTCTGTTGTAATAAGTGTAGGACCTCGGTGAACAGTCACGCCAATAGCTGCTGAATCGGCTGCTTCGGCCAAAGTAATTATAAGAGCCTACTTCCTCCCATCTGCGATCTGAACACAGTTAATGATTAGCTGAGGAAAACAATGCTCAAGATTGTCTGGACCCCTTTTTCTCAGGGAAACAAATGGCTGAAGGACATTGCGACATTAAGCGAAGTGATAACGTGATCATACAACAGAGGAAAGGTCTGTTGCGAAATGCACCCGCTCATGAGGAAACTAATAAGACATCAACATCCTGAGTCTCTAAAAAGCAGCTGTTTTAATTAACTCTTTTTACAAGAAACAAGGACCATGTGTATCACAGCATCACATGATCCCAACGTATGGAAACGCCCCATGAATTGTTAATAATTAGTGGACCTCAACACAAAGAACCAATACAGGATCATCCCATGACTGTGCTTCCTGCTTGCTTGAGAATCTTTCTACGAACTGAAATTTTCAACAAACTATCTCAAAAGGACAACCATTAAGAAATCTGAAGGTTTAACTATAGTCACAAATAATGTTTTATGCCTTTTTATATATATGTTTGAGGTGCTCAAGGTAATTGGTGCAACTTTCACCAATGTTTTATGTATGGTTTTTATGACTTTAACGGATAGTGCTATTAAATGTGTGTAAGATATGGAAAGTTTAGTATTGAATGAAAGCTCACGTTATTTATCTAAGCTTGGAGCCAATGAAATTTCCAGATTCTGTATTGTGTGCATATTATGACACTTTATAAGGTATTAACCCAAAGATCCATCCCACATGACAATGCCACATAATGTTTAATTGAGAAACAGTACAGGGCGTGTCTAAGCTCTGCAACAGCATCCCATTGGGAGATCGCATCGTGGGATGGACCAAATCTACTTTGATTAAACTCCAATGCTCCAGTCTAGTCTCGAGTCTAGTCTCCAAGTGCGTCATCGAGGGTGATGTCGTGTATCGTGTCGCTTAAATGCGGTGCGCAACCCTGCTCTTCCATCTAGGCCATGGCTTGAACTACCTACACGCTGCTAGCGTTCTTGCCATCCAGAACTCAAAACCACTCCGTTGAAACTTTGTGACAGTGAAACCATGCTTGCTTGCCCCTCTTCAACCCTGGCTTCTAGCCATCAGCGTGCTTGCAAGTCATAAAGAACTTCAACTTTCTGTGACAGAATCTTCAAAGCTCACGCCGTGCAAACGAAAGAACTCGGAAGAAACTTTGTCCACCTGGATGTCTGAGTGGTGCCCACAGAATAACATAGGTTTCATAGACAATTGGACGAGCTTTTGGGGCAGACCTGACCTGTTTAAAAGAGATGGTCTTCATCCCTCCTGGGGTGGTGCTGCTCTTCTGTCTAGAAATATGGCACATAGTCTTAATGTTTATACTTGACTAACTGGGGCCCAGGTCAGGAAGCAGACAGACTGGCTAAACCGACCGTCTGCTAGCTGCCTCCCGTCACAGAGGTCAGTTAATTCTCAGCACATAGAGACTCTTTCACCTAGATATCACACTATAGAGAATGTGTCTGTTCCCCGAACTAGAAAATACAAAAAACGTCCAAACCAAGTTAAGGTTAACAATTTAATTGAGGTTCAACAAATAAAAAACAAATGCAATATGGATAAACAAATGATAAAGATTGGCTTATTGAATATCAGTTCCATTTCTACGAAAACACTTTTTGTAAATAATATGATAACTGATCATAATATAGATGTGCTCTGTTTGACAGAAACTTGGCTAAAACCTGATGATTACATTATTTTAAATGATTCCACCCCCCCAAGATTATTGTTATAAACACGAGCCGCGTCTAAAAGGCAAAGGGGGAGGAGTTGCTTCAATTTATAACAACGTTTTCAGGATTTCTCAGAGGGCAGGCTTCAAGTATAACTCGTTTGAAGTAATGGTGCTTCATATAACATTATCCAGAGAAACAAATGTTAATGATAAATCCCCTGTTATGTTTGTACTGGCTACTGTATACAGGCCACCAGGGCACCATACAGACTTTATTAAAGAGTTTGGTGATTTTACATCCAAGTTAGTTCTGGCTGCAGATAAAGTCTTAATAGTTGGTGATTTTAATATTCATGTCGATAATGAAAAAGATGCATTGGGATCAGCATTTATAGACATTCTGAACTCTATTGGTGTTAGACAACATGTTTCAGGACCTACTCATTGTCGAAATCATACTCTAGATTTAATACTGTCACATGGAATTGATGTTGATAGTGTTGAAATTATTCAGCCAAGTGATGATATCTCAGATCATTATTTAGTTCTGTGTAAACTTCATATAGCCAAAATTGTAAATTCTACTTCTTGTTACAAGTATCGAAGAACCATCACTTCTACCACAAAAGACTGCTTTTTAAGTTATCTTCCTGATGTATCCGAATTCCTTAGCATATCCAAAACCTCAGAACAACTTGATGATGTAACAGAAACTATGGACTCTCTCTATTCTAGCACTTTAAATACAGTTGCTCCTTTACGCTTAAGGAAGGTTAAGGAAAACAGTTTGACACCATGGTATAATGAGCATACTCGCACCCTAAAGAGAGCAGCCCGAAAAATGGATCGCAGCTGGAGGAAAACAAAACTAGAGGTATTTCGTATTGCTTGGCGGGAAAGTAGCATATCCTATAGAAAAGAATTAAAAACTGCTAGATCTGATTACTTTTCTTCTCTTTTAGAAGAAAACAAACATAACCCCAGGTATTTATTAAATACAGTGGCTAAATTAACGAAAAATAAAGCCTCAACAAGTGTTGACATTTCCCAACACCACAACAGTAATGACTTTATGAACTACTTTACTTCTAAAATCGATACTATTAGAGATAAAATTTCAACCATTCAGCCGTCAGCTACCGTATCATATCAGACAGTGCACAATAGACCCCCTGAGGAACAGTTCCACTCATTCTCTACTATAGGAGAGGAAGAATTGTATAAACTTGTTAAATCATCTAAACCAACAAAACATGTATGTTAGACCCTATACCATCTAAGCTCTTAAAAGAGGTGCTTCCAGAAGTCATAGGTCCTCTTCTGACTATTATTAATTCCTCATTGTCATTAGGATATGTCCCCAAAACCTTCAAACTGGCTGTTATTAAGCCTCTCATAAAAAAGCCACAACTTGACCCCAGAGAACTTGTTAATTATAGACCAATCTCGAATCTCCCTTTTCTGTCCAAGATACTAGAAAAGGTGGTATCCTCACAATTATATTCCTTCTTAGAGAATAATGGTATATGTGAGGATTTCCAGTCAGGATTTAGACCGTATCATAGTACTGAGACTGTTCTCCTTAGAGTTACAAATGATCTGCTCTTTTCCTATTTGGCGCCTAAACTCTGGAATAACCTACCTAACATTGTTCGGGAGGCAGACACACTCTTGCAGTTTAAATCTAGATTAAAGACCCATCTCTTTAACCTGGCATACACATAACATACTAATATGCTTTTAATATCCAAATCCGTTAAAGGATTTTTAGGTAATTAGGTAAACCGGAACCGGAAACACTTCACATAACACCGTACTTTCTACATCATTAGAAGAATGGCATCTACGCTAATATTTGTCTGTTTCTCTCTTGTTCCGAGGTCACCGTGGCCACGAGATCCAGTCTGTGTCCAGATCAGAGGGTCACTTCAGTCACCCGGATCCAGTACGTATCCAGACCAGTTGGTGGATCAGCACCTAGAAAGGACCTCTACTGCCCTGAAAGACAGCGGAGACCAGGACAACTAGAGCCCCAGATACAGATCCCCTGTAAAGACCTTGTCTCAGACGACCACCGGGACAAGACCACAGGAAACAGATGATTCTTCTGCACAATCTGACTTTGCTGCAGCCTGGAATTGAACTACTGGTTTTCGTCTGGTCAGAGGAGAACAGACCCCCGAACTGAGCCTGGTTTCTCCCAAGGTTTTATTCTCCATTCTGTCACCGATGGAGTTTCGGTTCCTTGCCGCTGTCGCCTCTGGCTTGCTTAGTTGGGGTCACTTCATCTACAGCGATATCATTGACTTGATTGCAAGTAAAAACAGACACTATTTCAACTGAACAGAGATGACATAACTGAATTCAATGATGAACTGCCTTTAACTATCATTTTGCATTATTGAGACACTGTTTTCCAAATGAATGTTGTTCAGTGCTTTGACGCAATGTATTTTGTTTAAAGCACTATATAAATAAAGGTGATTGATTGATTGATCCACCGTCAAGGCAAAAGCTGTTGACTCTCTCAAAATCGCCATGCAGTCAACCAACCAATCGAGGCAAAGGGCATCCCCAGAGGTCATCTACGCAACCACGAATCCCAGCCGGGATTCCCCTTTCAGCTCAACGCGAGCCAAGGAGACGAAACGACACCGCGGCCAGCAGCACAACCACAAGTAAAGGCAATAAAACCTCTATCTAATGCTGAAATGGGGCAAGGTTGTTTTTAAGTTGTAAAGATAAACTAGGGCTCTGCTTTTATTGATTCTTGATACGCCTATGAATTTGGTAGAGATATTCTCATTAACTCACCTCATAAATCCATTGCAACTGTGTGGGTATGTGTATGTATGTTTGTGTGTGTGTGTGTGTGTGTTCATTTAGTTTTAGATCCATATAATCTATAGAATAGCTCAATAAATTATTGTTTCATTTATAAATATTGTATTGTGTGGTGTATTTTAAGATTAAACTTTGCCCAGATCCTGTGCTACCTAGCCTGTAGCGTATTTAAATTATCTTTCTGCTTATATTATCTTGTTCATGAAGTAAACTTAAACAGAATTTTAAGGATATACTGAATTTTAAGTTCGGTGGACAAACCGTTGCTGAAGTATAACTAAATCAATTTGGACTCAATTAAAGCAATTCGAATCTTTAGATTTGATTCTACTCAAAATAAATGAGCTAATATTTCCTTACATATGGTGGAGAATGAAAGCGGGCAAATTTGACCTAAAAATGCATAATACCAAAACATTTTGTATTGTATTTGTTCTATTTTATCCGGAAGAATAGGTCAAAGACAGAGAAACAGTTTGTTGTGTTATTATAGGTACTTTATTATGGCATGCCAGTGTGTGAATGAATGACTCGAGTTGTTGTTTGAAGCTGAACTGCAGTAAAGCATTTAATTGTCCTCCGAGACATAATAAGTTGTCCTAAAGCGCATAAGAAAGAAGCAAGCCTGTTCCTTGTTTTCCTTTCTTTTAAGATAAAGGCCTCCATAGTTTGATTTGTTTGTGCGTGTCCCACATCAAATTCGTCTATGTTATCTCCCCGGTTGGAGACATTAATCTAGCTAATTAATGTTATCTCCCCGGTTGGAGACATTAATCTAGCTAATTAATGTTCTCTTGCCAGTTAATTCACTAAAAATAGTGAATTTGGGAACGTGGTGCTCAGAGAGAGTGTCTGAACGTTATGTTATGGGAGAATTATGAAATCTTGATCAAGTAAATCATTGTGGTTAAATCCATATGTGTTTTTGTCTGTGGTCTTAAACAAATGCTGAGATCCGCCGAGATCTTAATAACGTATTTTATTAATTACAGTAAATCTGTAGATTAGTTTACCTCACTCTAAAGTGCTGAGATGGTTCAGCGCTCAGTATACATTGCCATAGTAACAGCCGTAACCCGGAAGTTCTAAGAAACTTTTACCGGGCAGTTTGAGCTATTTTTAAAGGAATATCATAGCATGAGCTAAGCTATCTGAAGCTAGAGCCTTTGCATTGAAGCATATGCAAACGTTAATAGCCTAGAAGGCTAGCAGTTAGCACGTAGCATTTCTGTGGGTTTAAATGCAGTGTGTTTCGCAGTGTTTGAAGTGTTGAAGTGACTTTACCCTTATCTGAACTTTTAACTCATTTTCACCTCATTCTTTCTCTTTTACCTTCATTAATCTCCCTTTTCCTCTCCTCTCACTGGAAAGAATATTGACAGATACAAAATTAATAAACGCTAGTTTGTTTACTCTTATCAATTGAAACGCTGTTGTTTTATAATTATTGATGGTTCTCATCCTCATTACTTTAATGATGCGTTGTGATTAATTCAGCTATAACATTTATAATTTTAATGAAATCAGCAGATATTATGAAGCTAAGCAATTATGGTTTTGAAATTTTAATTTAATTTCATATTTAATTATAGATTTGGAATTTTATTTAATTTCATAAATTAAGTTCAGTTCCTGGTTTGACATAGCAACAATATTTGCTGATAATTGAATTATAATTGCTCTTATAATCTAATGAAAACAACATTATAGATTTTTAAATACTTAAACTGTCATTATTGTTTAGAAGTTTTCCTTTCTTCTGCAATTTATTAAGGTTTGGGCTACCCTGTTTCAAGATACTTATTGATTAATTTAATTTGAATTGCTCTTAGCAGTTTTTAAAATTTAATTAATTAATTGTTAATCATGAAATACCTTGTCTAATTTGAAATTTGAAGTTAAAATTTGCAATTAAGTTTTGGGTCTCCCTGCCAGGCCTTCTTTTCCCTCTGTTATTACATTTTTTATATAAATTTTCATAGGTTTGCCCATTTGGCTTAAGCCTATTAGAGCTGTAATCGGGCCTTAAAAGTTAGTCCCGACAGGACCCGAGCCCGACAGGTTTCGGCCCGAGCCCGACAGGTTTCGGCCCAAGCCCGACAAGTACATTTTGATTGACAGCTTTTTTAAAGCCTGAACCCGTTTACAGGCCGACATTATTCAAATGTGCGCACGCACACAGCTCTTTTGCCTTTTGTCAACAATGAGTAATTTATTCATGTTTTAACATAATTTACTCATAACTAACGTAGACTAGACCACTTGGAAGTTGGAATAAAGAAATAAAATAAGTCCTCTGTAACATCGTAACATCTCAGCATTGTAGACATATGGGCTCATTTAACCTATAAATAGACCAACGTACCAATAAAAACAATCATTTAAAAAAAATTAAATTAAAATAAATTTTTAATTAAGATGGGTATTTGGCAATAACGAAATTAAGATAAAGGCTCCGCCGGATT
This sequence comes from Carassius auratus, assembly GCF_003368295.1. Classification (NCBI taxonomy): domain Eukaryota; kingdom Metazoa; phylum Chordata; class Actinopteri; order Cypriniformes; family Cyprinidae; genus Carassius; species Carassius auratus. The sequence continues at coordinate 26,909 of NW_020526748.1, forward strand.
TGCTTTATTTTATAAAAGAATAATGCCAACATTAGCGTAAATACTCTGTCAACATTATGCATTTAAGACTCTATGAATATTTAGTTATCATTTGTAAAACCTTTACTCACAGAGATTAGGCTAGGTCTATATGTTTTTGTGGAGGAAAATTATTGAATCCACTGTAGATGTCTTCAGCGCGTTCCTGCGCTCACTGATGGTGCGTCATTATTCACTCATTATTCTCATTATAGACATGGTCAAAACTTTTCCACTTCTCGCTCACGAGTTTGCTTTAGTTGCTGGTGCAACCAAAACGTAATCACCAGAGGCAAGCCTCCATTACACCTGCTCAGCATTCATTTTCGCATCTTTCTCGCGCTAATCGAAACACATCACATGACCGCTTGTTTACCTCGCAAACCGGAGCGCAAGCCCGAGCCCGGCCCGAAGCCCGCATAAGATGATATAAATTAAGCCCGAACCCGTCGGGTCCCGATGGGTCCCGTCGGGTTCGGGCAAAGATCTTCAGCTCTAAAGCCTATTAGTGGCAAAAACCCAAAAGGAAAATTTGGATTTTCCACAATACTTAGGTTAGTTAGTGTTATCCCTGCTAACACAGTAAAACCAACCTCTAGGTGTATCGACTCAACAGCGCTACCACCCTGTCATCTTTCCTAAACATTGGGAGCAAAAACTCTCTTTTCTCTCTCTTTCAGCTATCCTCTTCTGATTTGACTACCGCTGCCATTTGGGATGTACCTGTGAGAATCATAAAAGCAGAGAACTATAGAAACATTTGTTGTCCCAATTGTTCTACGGCCGACTCAGATAAGCCTACTTCGGGACTGTTCGGGACAATGAACAGAATATGGAGGAGAATGAACATTTTAAAACCCTCTTCCTGAGGAATCTTCATCCCAGGGTAAGTCACCATCTTGTAAGCCACCATCGTCCTTGCATGTCCATGCACAATGAGTGCTCAACAACTGCGAGACTTGGCACATAAGGCCTACGCTAAACAGAAGATGACTTCAGAAAAGAGCAACACAACCATGGCAGTTCTCGACTTCAACACTTAGAGTCAAGGGCTGGCCCTAGAGGGCACCCAACGTCAAGATCATGCCAAGGCAACACCCAGAGAGTGGAATGCATCCTTGTCCAACAGAGAACGGGACTCCCACACCGGTACACAACCTAAACAAAGGAACAACCGCTGGGTTGGACCGCATGGGCGACAATGCTCACCTGGACGTCACTGAGAAAACTCATGGGACCAAACAAGACCTCATGAGAGACATAGGGAAAGATCGTGGAACCAGCCAAGCTCATTTGGAAACTCAAGAGATAAAAACTCATGGGAATTCAACGGAAACTCCAAGGGAAAACGACAAACACACCCTGGAGCAACCAGCCCAAGGAATCGACGAAAAAACTCACAAAGATCCCTAGCTGACCGAGCTCAACCTGAATCCACACAAGAACAAAAGACTTCACCGTGCTTTGACTCCCAAGAGCTGATGAAGATGATGATGAAAGAGTTCTTCCATCGAAAGGAGGAAGACCGAAAGTGGGGAAAGAAAGAGAAACCAGATACAGCCTGACTAGCGGCCGGACGAGAAGACAGCGACCACCTGACCCAACAAACCACAGAGAACAGCACTCCTTCACCTCACTCTCAAAGAACTATAACTATCCTAACTTCAGATGGACAAGCAATCGTACCTGAAAACCCAGCCACAGAGTTAGTCCCTAATTCAACACCTGATGCTCCAGATCATAGCAGAGCTCAACAAACCCCTGCTGACGAAACCTCTCAAGTCCCTGAAAGTGCTGTCTTGGTCATCTGCCACTCCTCAGAAGAGCACCCAATGAGTCCTGACATCTTACCTGTTTCCTCCCAAACTCCAGTCCCTCAACTCCTAGGCGACCTCATTGAGAAAGGTATAGCAAGAAAGTTTTACCTCTCCATCATCATCGAACGCCACATCAAAGTCGAAGCCCTTCTCGACATGGGAGCCGACATCACTCTAATGTCGTCAGAACTCCTTGAAGAAGTCCAAGAAAGAACAAAGAGGTCTAGTAGCACCCTCAAACTTCAAAGGTGTGAAATGAACCTCCAGGCATATTCCCACACGGGCCTAAAACTAAAACATGTGGCCCCAATTAACCTAACTGTGGGACCAATGAATCTCGTCCACCCAGTGTACACTGAAAACCCTAATAAGTTGACTGAACTAAATTTATTGAGTAAACTTGTTGCCTCAATTTAATTGAGTAATGGAGTCTCCCAAAACTTACATTTTTAAGTTTATTTAACTTGACGGTTTTGTAGACTACCTAAATCCCTCAGAGGTTTAAATGTTGATACTTGATTCATTTGAAGTCACCATTGTGGTGGAAAGTGTTTGGTTTAGTTGGGATCTTGGTCCAGTTACTTCTTGGGTTAATTTGTCTCTTGCTGCTGTATTGGTGTATTTTAAAACGCTGTTTTTGTGGTGAAAAAAGACAAATTTAAATGAGCTCAGGTGTTATTTGTTGTTTTTTGTTGTTGAGAAAGTCATCACATAATACGTATTTGAGATCATAAAATAAGTTTTGTTTGATATTTTTAACAGGCACCAGGAGTAAAATACTTATTTTAAAGATGGACGAAATGAATGCGTTTGAAATAATTTGAGTAAAAGAATCAATCAAGTACTCACACACACAGACTTCTAGATTTAGCATATGCATCACAATAATGGTGACAAACAAAAGAGCTCCATAGCACAAACTCCTCCTTATTTTCCAGCCTTTTTTGTTCTGATTGTCACCATTGATGTGATGCATATCCAAAATCTTGATGTCTGTTTGTGACGACGTGATCGGTTTTCTAAAAGTAAGTACATTGTTTTATCTACAAAGTTTATATCCATAAAAGTATATCCATAGTTGCAGCAATACATTTTATTTTACTATAATTAGTCACCATTACAAGCAAGATATGTGTATGTTAGATCTCAACTCTCTTTGCCACAGTAACAGTGTTTTACAACACACAAGTTACAGCAGCAAGAGACAAGCTTACACCAACAAAGAGCTGATAACACCTGAGCTCTTTTAAACTTTGTCTTTTTTCGCCACAAAAACAGCATTTTAAAATATACTGTTATAGCAGCAAGAGACAAGCGAACATAAGAAGTATCTGGACCAAGATCCCAACTAAACCAAACATTTTCCACCACAATGGTGACTTCAAATGAATCAAGTATGCACATTTAAACCTCTGTTAATTCTCAATAAGAGCTTCTCTAGATGTCTGACAGAAATAAAGTCACAGAACCTTGTAAGGAGGATATGTGAACGTCTATATCGGATGTACAGAAGACATAAAAAACATTAAAAAAAGACGTCATAAAAACATTCTCTCCTCAGTGGATGTCTTTTCAATGTCTGCAAAGACATAAAAATACTTTTTTTTTTTTTTACAGTGCAGTATAGGGTTTACTGTATTTTAATAAATATTGAGACAGTTTGTCAAAAGGTCAAAGTTTAAATATGCTGTTATTTGTTTTACTTCAGTGTGCTGTCAAAAATAAGAACATCATTTTCAGTTAAATTTACATGTTGAGTTAACTTAAATATATAAGTACACTTGAAATTAGTACCAAGTTAAGTGAACATAATTTATTACGTTAAATTAGCATCAAGTTTGGTGAACTGATTGATTTAAGTACAATCTACAAAACCGTCAAGTTAAATAAACTTAAAAATGTAAGTTTTGGGAGACTCCATTACTCAATTAAATTGAGGCAACGAGTTTACTCAATCAATTTAGTTCAGTCAACTTATTAGGGTTTTCTACAAAACCGTCAAGTTAAATAAACTTAAATATGTAAGTTTTGGGGGACTCCATTACTCAATTAAATTGAGGCAATGAGTTTACTCAATCAATTTAGTTCATTCAACTTATTAGGGTTTTCGATCTAACGAGTTAAGCAGAAACTTAACTGTCATGTTCTTTCGCTCAAAGGAAACCGATTGGGCCACTTCATCAAATACTTAAGTTGTAATTTCAATAATCATCTCAAAATCACGTACCACAAGGATTTAAATTAACATATTTCACCAGTAGAAATCATGCAAAACAACTTTATATCTACATAATTTTAGTCACCGAACATAGTACACGAAGAAAAACTTCCTCTTGAATTGTAGTTCAGCAACCAAACAGACCAAAAGGACGAATTTTGTAATCCACCAATCAGTGCTTTTGTTCTCTTGTTGCTAGGCAGAATTTCTCCAATGGCCAATCACATTAAAGGAAGAACAGAGTGAAGTTGAGTTTTTTGAAAGGATTACTCATGATTTTGAGCTCACAACACTTGAAATCTTAAGTTTATGCATTTTGAAGGTAAATTAGTTAAATTAACTCATATTTTTAAGTGACAGGGCCAAAATGCAAAATTTTAAGTAATGTTTAGTCAACATTACTTGATTTTTTAAGTCAAGGCAATATTAGGGTTTACAGTGTACGTTTCACCACTCAACACCTATCCACTCCTCATCGGGAAAGACCTGCTTAATCGCTTTGAACCTCTGATAGACTTCAAGTACCTGAAGATCTGGACTCAAGTCCGCAAGCCTCTGCCCATCCAGTCGGTAAACCCCAACGAGTCACAGTGTCAAGCCACGGACACCGCCCCCCATTCACTGACTGACGATGCAAAGTCAAAGCAAAGAGCAAGCTCAACTCCGAGTAGCAAGAACCAAGACCCTTTCCTCTGCTCATTGCAAGCATCTGACTCAGACTCAGGTTCTCTTCAAATCATGACTGCCATAAACGTCCAAGACACACCAGTGTCTGATGCAGCACTAGCCCTGTGGTCTGAAAACTCAGCTATCAGCCTAAAGCTTTTCAAAACATTAAAGCAGAGACATCAGAGCCTACCACATGTCTCAAAGCACAGCCGCTTCCCTCTCAGTCCATGGTCAACAACCATGGCTACCTCAAAGATTGTCTGCGCTGTAGACCTACGCTGGAACAACAGACTCTTGAGTCACTACTTCCTCGTTGTCCCCAACCTACATCATGACATCTACATAGGAGCAGACATCATGGTTCGTCTCAATGCCTACATTGACACAGTGAACGACATCATATGGGGACCCACTAACTCATCCCATTTCCTCCTCCGACCTATCCAATTCATCGGATCTCCACCAACTTCACTCAATCAAGCACATGTTGCATCTCAAAGACGGCGTTCTCACATATGTCCCTGAGCCCCTAACTTCGCCAAAGCTCGTAGTTCCTCAAGGCCAAAGGGGGATGATGCTGGCACACGCCCACGATGCACCATGCGCTGGACACCACGGTGCCAAGGCCACCTACGAAACGCTCAAGCAAGTGGCGTACTGGCCTAGCATACAACAAGATGTGGCGGAATATGTTAAAGGATGCCTGGTGTGTTGCCAGTTCCAACCGGCAAATCCAAAACACCGAGCGCCACTACAACGGAAGGGAATGACGTACCCATGGTCAGACCTCCAAATAGATTGGGTAGGACCCCTACCACGGTCAACACGAGGTAACAAATATTTCCTCACTGTGGTTTGCGAATTCACAAAGTGGGTAGAGTGTCTCCCAGCTCCTAACGACACAGCAGAAAAAACAGCCTGCCTGTTAATGAACCACATCTTCTCAAGATTTGGACTACCTTTAAGAGTCAACTCCAACCGAGGAACCCACTTCACCGCCGAAGCTATGCAGGAAGTATGGAAACTCCTGGGCATACAGGCCAGGCTTCATATAAGCCATCACCCAATTTCCTCAGGCCAGGTCGAACGAGTCAACAGGACGGTGGCAAGCATGTTGAAGAAGTATGTGTCCGCCAATCAAAAGGATTGGGATGTCAAGCTTCCTCTTGTACTGATGGCCATCAGGGCCACCCCTCATCGGTCTACTGGAGTACCCCCATTCGAAATGATGACGGGACGGCAAATGACACTACCGTTACACCTGCTGTACCAACCTGGTGACATGAACCTCATCACTGCCTACACCACTCACCAGTACCTGGAAGAGTTGCATCAGCACCTGAGAGCGACTTTCGCCTTCGCACAACAAAACCTTCAAAGAAGCGCGGAAGGTCGAAAAGCCTACTATGACCAAAAGGCCTCTCACCAGGAACTCACCAGGAGACCGAGTGTGGTACTACAGGTTCGCCCAACCAAGGCACAATGCTCCTCATCGCCTGTCAAAGAAATTCCTACCTCACTGGACAGGACCCCACAAGATTGTAGACAAGCTCTCACCTGTTGCCTATCGGATCAAAATCAGACAAGGGCGCAGTTAGCCTGTCCTTCGATGGGTCCATCGAAAACAGATAAAGAGGCACAAGGGCTCCAACCGACAGGAAAAGGGGGAGATCAAACCAACTGACATAGACTAACAATCTATATCCCCTATACAATATGCTCTATACCCCCTAGTTATAATTATCCTTTTAAGGATACATATATTTTTGTTTTACACAAAACCTACACACACTCCTCCACAGCACTGCTAGAACCAACTTCTAGTGGAGAGGAGTCTCTCCACACATGTGACACTCTGTTAACATTCTCAATCTAAGTCAGTGTCCCTCTTGGGTTTATTTTTATTTTATTTTTTCCTCCTCTGTGTGTTTATCCCTTTCTTCCCTTACAATAAATTCCTTTCCTTTCAGTCCCCTTCAGGAAATCCCTTAGATGATCCAGATCTAGAGATAACAGGATTGACTCCTTTCACCAAAGTTTTTCTTTTTACTAAATCATTGTGAAAAGCTGTCCACATCTAAATTAAGGCAAACCAAACCAAAAATGTCAGAAAACGATGGCTTGTCAACACCTCAGTGTGTACAGCTACCGTCATCTACGATCTATTATCTCGCCTAACCTAAACTTTATGGATAAATGTCCCTAAGGGCTTGATCCACTATATAAATGATCTAGCATTATATCACCTCAATGACGATGAGTATTAGGCTGAACTCGAAATCTCAATGTTCTTCAAACCACATTCCTTTGTCCTTGATCCATAATCGGGAAAAGGATCAGGTAGGAAAGAACACAGCTGATTGACTTGTCGTGTATCGTGTCGCTTATATGCGGTGCGCTACACTGCTCTTCTAGGCCATGGCTTGAACTACCTACACGCTGCTAGCGTTCTTGCCATCCAGAACTCAAAACCACTCCGTTGAAATATCGTGACAGTGAAATCATTCTTGCTTGCCCCTCTTCAACCCTGGCTTCTAGCCATCAGCGTGCTTGCAAGTCATAAAGAACTTCAACTTTCCGTGACAGAATCTTCAAAGCTCACGCCGCGCAAACGAGAGGACTCGGAAGAAACTTTGTCCACCGTCAAGGCAAAAGCTGTTGAATCTCTCAAAATCGCCGTGCATTCAACCAACCAATCGAGGCAAAGGGCATCCTCAGACGTCATCTAACGCAACCACGAATCCCAGCTGGGATTCCCCTTTCAGCTCAACGCGAGCCAAGGAGACGAAACGACACCGCGGCCAGCAGCACAACCATAAGTAAAGGCAAACAAACCTCTATCTAATGCTGAAATGGGGCAAGGTTGTTTTTAAGTTGTAAAGATAAACTAGGGCTCTGCTTTTATTGATTCTTGATACGCCTATGAATTTGGTAGAGATTTTCTCTGCAACTGTGTGGGTATGTGTATTTATGTTTGTGTGTGTGTGTGTTCATTTAGTTTTAGATCCATATAATCTATAGAATAGCTCAATAAATACTTGTTTCATTTAAAAAGAAGTATTGTCTTGTGTGGTGTATTTTAAGATTAAACTTTGCCCAGATCCTGTGCTACCTAGCCTGTAGCGTATTTAAATTATCTTTCTGTTTATATTATCTTGTTCATGAAGTAAACTTAAACAGAATTTTAAGGATATACTGAATTTTAAGTTCGGTGGACGAACCGTTGATGAAGTATAACTAAATCAATTTGGACTCAGTTCGATTAAAGCAATTCAAATCTTTAGATTTGATTCTTCTCAAAAGAAATTAGCTAATATTTCCTTACATAAGTAAGTGCTATTTGTTGGGGTAGTTTCAAGTGACCAGTGCTTCAGGACATAATTTATTTTCTGGGACGCCAAACTGAGTTCTAAATGCAATGATCAGATAATCACAATATCCATCCCATTAAGATTACTTCAAATGGGAGCATTGATTGGTCCTATGTTCATAAGTGCTTCTCTTTTGGGTAGTAGTAATGAGGAAATGAAGAGCAACCAAAGCTTCACCTATGTTCTATTTCTTATAGTTTCCAATCTTGTGATTTTTTTATTTATTTATTTAATTTTATTTATTAATTTTATAAAATTTTATTATCAGCATTGCAAAAACATTGTATTTCATAAGGCATAAGCATTTTTCAGTTTGGCAAGATTTGCACTGAATATTGAATGAACGTCTCAGGTTACGAATGTAACCATGGTTCCCTGAGAGGGAACGAGACACTGCGTCCTCTGAAGGGACACTATGAGGAACACCTCGTCGTGTCCCGTGTCTGAAGCATACTTTGAAAAATGCCAACGTGTTGGCCGGCGACAGCCTCTGACGTCGGTACTGGCGTGACTATAAATACGCGCCCGTAGGACCTGTCATTTATCTTCTTCGTGAAGCTTGCGTCCGAAGCATGGCAGGGAGCTAGAGGATGCAGTGTCTCATTCCCTCTCAGGGAACCATGGTTACATTCGTGACCTGAGACGTTCCCTGTCAAGGGAACTTCGAACTGCGTCCTCTGAAGGGACACTATGGGGAACAGTATACCCACGCCGCCATGCTGAGGTGAGTGCAGGCCAGAATCATGGCAAACACTAAGTACAAACTAGGGCTGCACGATGTGTCGTTTAAGCATCGATATCGCGATGTACGAATCCACGATAGTCACATCGCAGGATGTGCGATGTAGGCTGTCGTAGTTGATCCGTTATTCATTGAAATAAGAAACATTACACGGGCCTTGATGAATTGCTCCCCGGCCTTGATGAATGTGATTTGCGGATTAATTGCACAGCTTAACCATCATAGAGTGAAAGTTTATCATTGACAGGACTGAAAAACACATGCAAGTTTAACAGGGCAGAGAGAGAGGGAGCGCGTGTTTTGTTTGTTTCTATTCTGCCATGTACAATGCTTTGGAAATATGTACCTTTGTATGTCATGGCAAAAAAGCAATATGAATTGAATTGAGAGAGAGAGAGAGAGAGAGAGAGAGAGAGAGAGGATTAAGACACTTTTATTTTATCAACAATTATAAACCGACATGTTTGTTCAACACAATATGACGGCAGACAGTAGACGTGCACGCAGAAAGGCTGAAGATAAAAGTCTCGAAGGCAGGAAAGAGTTAAGAAACAATGGCTCCTCCAGCAGCCACATCCCTGCAGGTGTTTCAGGTGATCTTGAAAATGCAAAAACTTTCCAGGCTTCCAGAACAGATTTATAGAAAGGAGTCAGATCTGTAAGCTCATTCTCTTCTAGCTTCATCAGAAACAAATGCTTATCAAGTCCCATTCCACCAGTTCTTCTCAAAAGTACCACTGCGGTGTCAGACCAAGCACTATCATTGTTGTATAATAATCTCTGGGCAGCTTGTAAATGAAAAGTCATTAGCCTGGATCTGATATCCACCAAACTGTGGCCTCCTTCTTGTATTGGAAGAAACAGTACAGAGGAACGCACCCAATGTTGTCCAGACCAGAAAAAGTTCACTAACTTCCTTTGTACTTCTTGCACTAGTCCAGCCGGTTGTTGTAACACATTAAATCTGTGCCACAATGTGGAAGCAACCAGATTATTGACAATCAAGACTCTCCCCCTGTAGGATAGTTTGGGTAGCAGCCAATTCCAGTGAGACAATCGGGTGCATACTTTCTCCATAACACCCTCCCAGTTTAACTTCTGAAAGTCATTTGAACCAAAATGAACTCCCAAGATTTTTTACCCTGATTTACCCCAATCAAGCTTTCCTGGCAGTGATGGCAAACAATGTAGAGGATCTTGACCTGCCCAAAAAGCCTTACTTTTTGCCCAATTTACCTTTGCTGATGAAGCCTTCTCATATAGATGAAGGACTTCAGACAGAGCAATAATATCTTGCCCACCACTAACCAACACAGTCACATCATCAGCATAAGCAGTAATAGAAACATTTGTGTTCTGAATCACATTTGGTATTGAGAACCCACATAAAATCTTTCTTAGATTAAAAAGTAGAGGTTCAATAGCAATACTGTACAACAAACCAGACAGCGGGCAACCTTGTCATATTCCTCTTTGAACAGAAATTGGTATCCTCAAACCACCCCCAACTTTTACCATACATGAAGCACCAGCATAAAGGAGTTGTATCCAATTTAAAAAGCTTTCCCCAAAACCAAAAACTTTAAGTAAATTTAATAAGTAACCATGATCTACCGGATCAAAAGCTTTTTCCTGATCTAGGGCAACTAATCCAACTCCTAAATTAAATGTTTTACAAATATCTAAAATGTCTCTTACTAAAAACAAATTATCCATTATTGACCTATTTGGTATGCAATATGTCTGATCTCTATGCACTATTGTGTACGTATTTCTTTAACCTATTGGCAAGACACTTTGACAAAATCTTATATTCTGTGGTCAATAAGGCAACAGGCCTCCAGTTCTTTAACAAAGACAGATCTCCCTTTTTAGGAAGCAAAGAAAGAACAGCAAGGCGACATGTGACAGGCAAAAACCCATCTTTAAAACATTCACAGAAAACGTCTAAGGTTACGTATGTAACCCTGGTTCCTCGAAGGAACGAGACGCTGCGTCGAGAACGATTGGGGAACGCGTCCAGCGTGACGTCTCTGAATAATATGTATAATCAGTCCAAAGGAAGGGCGAGACGTCATAGGCGGGTGACGTCAGAGACCAGGAAGCATAAAAGCAGGAGAGGCACAGCCGGCCCCAGCCTCAAAGGATGAAGCAAGCGCCAGCCAGAGATGCCGGAAGTGTGGCACTGCGACGCAGCGTCTCGTTCCTTCGAGAGCGCTTGCTGAAGACACAAGGCTGGGGCCTACAGAGAGACCTAGAGAGGCCTACTACCTGTTACCAGATCATAGCTCTGTGTAGCTGTTTTTATTTTATTTATTTTTTTTCTCTATAATCTTTCTTACTATCACTGTCTGTTTGTTTGTTTTTTAAATTGTAAAATATAACTTAATTCACACCATATTTCTGATATTATCGATCAATCTTATCAGATTAACTTTGATCATTCACTCTTCCGTGACTGCAGTACACCTGCAAAGCGTTAGCTCTCGTTAGCTTGTCATTAGCGTTTTCTTTTCTCCTCTCCTCTCCTCTCTCACGCTGCAGTTTTCCACAAGTCCATCAAACAACCGCAGTAAGAATATTTCATCAAGCACGGTGAGTAATGGCTTCTCCTACAATTGTTATTTGCACCTCTTGCCACATGTACAGTTTATCTATCTCTGTCGCTGATGAGGGATTCACATGTGATAAATGCAGGGAAATAGTTAGGCTGACAGAGAAGATTTCAGAATTAGAGACACGCATCCAAACTTTAATTGAGGACAGTAAGAATGTTAGGGCTCTAGATATGGCTTTGGATGCGTCTAGCTCAGGGACTCCTGTACATTGTCCGGTTCCAGCAGAGCCCCTGCAGCAGGGCAACTGGGTGACGGTGAGGCAGCGTAGTCGTGGGTCAAAACACCGCTCTTCTGTCCCGATCAAAACATCACAGGTTCTCCCCACTCAGTGATGCACCCACTGAGAAACCAGATGAAAGTGCTCTAGTTATTGGTGATTCTATTGTACGGAACGTGAATATAGAGACACCAGCCACCATAGTCAAATGTTTACCGGGAGCCAGAGCGCCTGACATCTTGGCAAATTTAAAAGTGCTGGCTAATGCTAAGTGTAAATACAGTAAGATTGTTATTCATGCCGGCGCTAATGATGTTCGACTTCGCCAGTCGGAGATCACTAAAAATAACTTTGAACTTGCAAGCACGATGTCAGACACTGTAATATGCTCTGGTCCCCTCCCTGCTTACCGTGGTGATGAGATGCATAGCAGATTGTCATCACTCAATGGCTGGATGTCTAAGTGGTGCCCACTGAATAACATAGGTTTCATAGACAATTGGACGAGCTTTTGGGGCAGACCTTACCTGTTTAAAAGAGATGGTCTTCATCCCTCCTGGGGTGGTGCTGCTCTTCTGTCTAGAAATATGGCACAAAGTCTTAGTGTTTATACTTGACTAACTGGGGCCCAGGTCAGGAAGCAGACAGACTGGCTAAACCGACCGTCTGCTAGCTGCCTCCCGTCACAGAGGTCAGTTAATTTTCAGCACATAGAGACTCTTTCACCTAGATATCACACTATAGAGACTGTGTCTGTCCCCCGAACTAGAAAATACAAAAAACGTCCAAACCAAGTTAAGGTTAACAATTTAATTGAGGTTCAACAAATAAAAAACAAATGCAATATGGATAAACAAATGATAAAGATTGGCTTATTGAATATCAGATCCATTTCTACGAAAACACTTTTTGTAAATAATATGATAACTGATCATAATATAGATGTGCTCTGTTTGACAGAAACTTGGCTAAAACCTGATGATTACATTATTTTAAATGAGTCCACACCCCAAGATTATTGTTATAAACACGAGCCGCGTCTAAAAGGCAAAGGGGGAGGAGTTGCTTCAATATATAACAACGTCTTCAGGATTTCTCAGAGGGCAGGCTTCAAGTATAACTCGTTTGAAGTAATGGTGCTTCATATAACATTATCCAGAGAAACCAATGTTAATGATAAATCCCCTGTTATGTTTGTACTGGCTACTGTATACAGGCCACCAGGACACCATACAGACTTTATTAAAGAGTTTGGTGATTTTACATCCGAGTTAGTTCTGGCTGCAGATAAAGTCTTAATAGTTGGTGATTTTAATATCCATGTCGATAATGAAAAAGATGCATTGGGATCAGCATTTATAGACATTCTGAACTCTATTGGTGTTAGACAACATGTTTCAGGACCTACTCATTGTCAAAATCATACTCTAGATTTAATACTGTCACATGGAATTGATGTTGATAGTGTTGAAATTATTCAGCCAAGTGATGATATCTCAGATCATTATTTAGTTCTATCTAAACTTCATATAGCCAAAATTGTAAATTCTACTTCTTGTTACAAGTATCGAAGAACCATCACTTCTACCACAAAAGACTGCTTTTTAAGTTATCTTCCTGATGTATCCAAATTCCTTAGCATATCCAAAACCTCAGAACAACTTGATGATGTAACAGAAACTATGGACTCTCTCTTTTCTAGCACTTTAAATACAGTTGCTCCTTTACGCTTAAGGAAGGTTAAGGAAAACAGTTTGACACCATGGTATAATGAGCATACTCGCACCCTAAAGAGAGCAGCCCAAAAAATGGAGCGCAGCTGGAGGAAAACAAAACTAGAGGTATTTCGTATTGCTTGGCGGGAAAGTAGCATATCCTATAGAAAAGCATTAAAAACTGCTAGATCTGATTACTTTTCTTCTCTTTTAGAAGAAAACAAACATAACCCCAGGTATTTATTCAATACAGTGGCTAAATTAACGAAAAATAAAGCCTCAACAAGTGTTGACATTTCCCAACACCACAACAGTAATGACTTTATGAACTACTTCTAAAATCGATAATATTAGAGATAAAATTTCAACCATTCAGCCGTCAGCTACCGTATCATATCAGACAGTGCACAATAGACCCCCTGAGGAACAGTTCCACTCATTCTCTACTATAGGAGAGGAAGAATTGTATAAACTTGTTAAATCATCTAAACCAACAACATGTATGTTAGACCCTATACCATCTAAGCTCTTAAAAGAGGTGCTTCCAGAAGTCATAGGTCCTCTTCTGACTATTATTAATTCCTCATTGTCATTAGGATATGTCCCCAAAACCTTCAAACTGGCTGTTATTAAGCCTCTCATAAAAAAGCCACAACTTGACCCCAGAGAACTTGTTAATTATAGACCAGTCTCGAATCTCCCTTTTCTGTCCAAGATACTAGAAAAGGTGGTATCCTCACAATTATATTCCTTCTTAGAGAATAATGGTATATGTGAGGATTTCCAGTCAGGATTTAGACCGTATCATAGTACTGAGACTGTTCTCCTTAGAGTTACAAATGATCTGCTCTTATCATCTGATCGTGGGTGTATCTCTCTATTAGTTTTATTGGAATATTAGTGCTGCGTTTGACACAATTGACCACAACATTCTTTTGCATAGACTTGAACACTTTGTTGGCATCAGTGGAAGTGCATTAGCATGGTTTAAATCGTACTTATATGACCGCCATCAGTTCGTAGCAGTAGATGTATCATATCGATCACAAGTGCAGTATGGAGTACCTCAAGGCTCAGTACTAGGGCCGCTACTCTTCACGCTTTATATGTTACCCTTGGGAGATATCATCAGGAAACATGGTGTTAGCTTTCACTGTTATGCTGATGATACGCAGCTCTATATTTCCTCGCAGCCTGGTGAAACACGCCAATTTGAAAAACTAATGGAATGCATAGTCGATATAAAAAATTGGATGACGAGTAATTTCTTACTGCTAAATTCAGAAAAAACAGAGGTGTTAATCATAGGGCCTAAAAACTCTGCTTGTAATAACCTAGAACACTGTCTAAGACTTGATGGTTGCTCTGTCAATTCTTCGTCATCAGTTAGGAACCTAGGTGTGCTACTTGATCGCAATCTTTCCTTAGAAAGCCACGTTTCTAGCATTTGTAAAACTGCATTTTTCCATCTCAAAAATATATCTAAATTACGGCCTATGCTCTCAATGTCAAATGCAGAAATGTTAATCCATGCATTTATGACTTCAAGGTTAGACTATTGTAATGCTTTATTGGGTGGTTGTTCTGCACGCTTGGTAAACAAACTACAGCTAGTCCAAAATGCAGCAGCAAGAGTTCTTAATAGAACCAGGAAGTATGACCATATTACCCCGGTCCTGTCCACAATGCACTGGCTGCCTATCAAACATCGTATAGATTTTAAAATATTGCTTATTACTTATAAAGCCCTGAATGGTTTAGCACCTCAGTATTTGAATGAGCTCCTTTTACATTATACTCCTCTACGTCCGCTACGTTCTCAAAACTCAGGCAATTTGATAATACCTAGAATATCAAAATCAACTGCGGGCGGCAGATCCTTTTCCTATTTGGCGCCTAAACTCTGGAATAACCTACCTAACATTGTTCGGGAGGCAGACACACTCTTGCAGTTTAAATCTAGATTAAAGACCCATCTCTTTAACCTGGCATACACATAACATACTAATATGCTTTTAATATCCAAATCCGTTAAAGGATTTTTAGGCTGCATTAATTAGGTAAACCGGAACCGGAAACACTTCACATAACACCGTACTTTCTACATCATTAGAAGAATGGCATCTACGCTAATATTTGTCTGTTTCTCTCTTGTTCCGAGGTCACCGTGGCCACGAGATCCAGTCTGTGTCCAGATCAGAGGGTCACTTCAGTCACCCGGATCCAGTACGTATCCAGACCAGATGGTGGATCAGCACCTAGAAAGGACCTCTACTGCCCTGAAAGACAGCGGAGACCAGGACAACTAGAGCCCCAGATACAGATCCCCTGTAAAGACCTTGTCTCAGACGACCACCGGGACAAGACCACAGGAAACAGATGATTCTTCTGCACAATCTGACTTTGCTGCAGCCTGGAATTGAACTACTGGTTTTCGTCTGGTCAGAGGAGAACTGACCCCCCAACTGAGCCTGGTTTCTCCCAAGGTTTTTTTCTCCATTCTGTCACCGATGGAGTTTCGGTTCCTTGCCGCTGTCGCCTCTGGCTTGCTTAGTTGGGGTCACTTCATCTACAGCGATATCATTGACTTGATTGCAAGTAAAAACAGACACTATTTCCACTGAACAGAGATGACATCACTGAATTCAATGATGAACTGCCTTTAACTATCATTTTGCATTATTGAGACACTGTTTTCCAAATGAATGTTGTTCAGTGCTTTGACGCAATGTATTTTGTTTAAAGCACTATATAAATAAAGGTGATTGCTTGATTGATTGACCAGATAACCACCTCAGTGGAAGGTAATATGGAACTCGACTCCAGGGAGGCCTGGTGAGGCCTACTACCTGACAACCACAAACTGTGGGAGCTTGTTTTTTAGTGGAAATGCACAGCATGTGGGAGCTAAATCTCCAGGGTGGCCTGGTGAGGCCTACTACCTGACAACCACAGTATGTGGGAGCTCGCTTTCAGAGAGACCTGGTGAAGCCTACTATCTGAAAAAAAAACACAATATGCGGGAGTCCACACAGCCCCTCATGTAGAGGGAAGCGATGCCTGGGGTGTATAACAAATACACACTGGTTGAATGAAGCTCAAGGAACCTCGGGGCTAATCATCTTAAGAAAGGGAACGAAGCGGAGCGCGTAACCCTTACCGTACAGGTATTTTAGAAAGTGCGCAAAGCCTTGCGTGCACAGTTACCACTTGTGGATTTGAGACAGTGCACAAAGTGTTCACGTGCACACTGACCACCATGTGGTTTTGAGACAGGAGAGGCGAGCTCCAACCCTCAAGCGAGGGGAGCATCACCTGAGGCAATACATACAGAAGGACTCCGTAACTACCACCTCACTGGATGCGCCAAGCGGCCAGGCGGCCCCTCAGGGTGACCTGGCTGGATATCCATGAAATTCCCTGCAGTGCTGTGCCAGTTCTGACGACCAGCCAGGCTCCTCGGGAGGGGTGTAGGACGAGCAACCTTAGAGCGCTTGCTTCCTGCACGTGGAACTCGCTCTGTGGTGGGAGTCGCGCCCTGGGGGGGGGGGGGCGAACCCACGCGGCACGGACGCCTGCCAAAAGCCTGTGATCGTGGCCAGAGCACAAGGCTGGAACTGAGCACTGTAAAGTCTGTTACTAGACATAACCACCAGCAACATAACACCCATAAGCAGAAAGGGTTACATACTCACCCACCCTCCTGTTTTGGATTCCCGCTTTACGGGGCGCCCCCTTTTGGTCCGGACCGTCAGTAAGGTGGTCACTATGAAAATAGGACCAATCAAAAACATAACAGGTCCAGGATAGGAGACTGTTATGTGAGAAACTTTCCACCTCACCCCGATCAGGTGGAGCGCTGGTGGCTACAGGGGAATTAGGCAGGGGAGAAATAAAACAGAAGTTACCAACATCCAAAAGGAAGTGACGAACTCCCAGGTATTGCTCCGATCCGGACGAGAACGCTGCCCCATCTGAATCACATCCCTCAGACCCTGCTTACCTCTTCGTGACCCGCGATTCCTCTTGCCCCTGCCCTCAGGCGGGGGAGGAGCACGAGCCACGACACTAGCCTTCTTTGCCCGTCTTCGATCCTCAGATCGAGATGAGCCAGGACCCCTTTGTTGTTCGGGCTCTGCTGCTGCGTATGATTTACCATTTAAGCGGTATGTATCCTGGAAGGGCTTAGATGGCAAAGAGGGAGATTTTAGAGAGAGGATGTTCCCCCACTGAGAGATAGTTGGCCAGCATCTCTTCTACAGGGGGCATCCTCTCATAGCTGTTCTCGTGCATGCCATCGATATCAGCATAACTCGTATGCTGAAACCGATGGATGCGAGAGAAAAACGGCCTCTTCCATTCCTTTTCGACTTCTGCATGTAAGTCAGGCAAGAATGGGAGGCTCACCTGGGCTGGCGGGCTATGGTCAGAAAAATAACGCTCATCGAGGCTACCTCGCGACGTTACCTTTCTGATCCCCTAGCGACGTTACCTTTCTGATCCCCATGAGCTCATTCTCCTCCGTGCCCTGTGCCTCGGGTCACGACGAGGTGTTCCCCATAGTGACCCTTCAGAGGACGCAGTTCGAAGTTCCCTTGACAGGGAAGCAGCTTTCTCTAATAGAGAGACAGGCTTTTGAGCAGATTTGGGCTAGATTTCACTTCATTTGAACAGAAGCACCATTTCAACATTACTGGTCTCAGAAACCTGTAAACTGACAATCTTGAGCATTGAAGTCCTAACATAAGTTTTTGTGCATATAACTTCTAACAAATTTAAAAACTGTCTTACAGCATTGCAAAAACATTGTATTTCATAAAGCATAAGCATCTTTAAGTTTGGCAAGATTTGCACTGAATATTTGAACGAAGCAGCTTTCTCTAATAGAGAGACAGGCTTTTGAGCAGATTTGGGCTAGATTTCGCTTCATTTGAACAGAAGCACTATTTCAACATTACTGGTCTCAGAAACCTGTAAACTGACAATCTTGAGCATTGAAGTCCTAACATAAGTTCCTTTTCGGGAACTCGAGCTGCGTTGACAACGCTTTGGGGAACGTCCCTGACGAGACCGACTCTGAATATCGTGTGCAATCTGTCCAATAGACGGGCATGACGTCACGGAGCGGGGTGACGTAGCGACCAGGAAGCTATATAAGCACGTGCCGTGCAGCTGGCTTCAGCTTTGCTCTGTCAGCAAGCGCTCTGTGTGTGCATGTTAAAAGTCTGTCCCGTTGGTCCTATTTATTGTTGCCTGTCCCTTAGCCATTAAAAGATTGCTAAAACAGCTCAATATGCCTAAAATGAAAGCAAAGACCAAACATATAAAGGGCGATTCCAAGCCACGTTACAGATTGTGTGATCCTCCCTGCCCTCGCTACATTAAAAGCAGGGATACACACAGTCTGTGCGTGTCTTGCATGGGATCGAAGCACGCTGAGTCGGCTCTCGAGAGGGCCGACTGTCTGCATTGCGAGCGCGCTCGTGTTCCCCCACGATGGCGATGCTCTGAGTCGGGGACTTCCAAAGCTAAAAAGCCCGATTTAAGAACAGTTATCGAGGCCCGGAAGTCCTCAACGAAAAGATCCTGACACCAGGGTCCAGAGGGTAGCCCCTACTGGGGTAGAGCGCGGTCCACCTCAGTATACGGTGTCCGCCTCACCTCAGTGCCCTCAGGAGGTCGGTCTGCCAACCCTGCCAGAGTTTCAGGGTGCAGCGGCCTCCAGTGAGCGCTACTCCCAGTTATTTCCGCCCGTGAGTGCAGCGGAGCTGGAATGCTCGCCGCCCCTTCGGGCCTCTTACACCAGAGGTCAGTCTCGAGAGACTGATTCCCTTAGTAGATTATTTAGCAGCGTGGAAGCTACAGCCAAATGTATCTCATTGGGTCCTGCGTACAATAGAAAAAGGCTATTGCATTCAGTTCGGTCATCCACCACCGAAGTTCAACGGGGTTACACCGACTGTGGTCGGCCCCCGGCAGGCTCTGGTTATGGAACAAGTGAATACCCTATTAAGGAAGGAGGCCATCGAGGTGGTCCCTCCTCTAGACAGGGAATCCGGATTTTACAGCCGGTATTTCATAGTTCCAAAGAAAGATGGGGGGTTGCGTCCGATCATAGACTTACGTCACCTGAACCGCTCAGTTATGTCACTGAAGTTCAAAATGCTCACTGTCAAGCAGGTTGTAGCTCAAATCAGATCCGAGGACTGGTTTGTCACAATAGATCTCAAAGACGCATACTTCCACATATCCATCCTTCCACAACAAAGGAAGTTTCTTAGGTTCGCTTTCGGGGGCAAAGCTTATCAATATCGAGTACTTCCCTTCGGCCTTGCACTCTCACCCCGCACGTTCACGAAATGTGTAGATGCGGCTCTGGTATCCCTCCGTATGCAGGGCATCCGCATTCTAAATTATATCGACGATTGGTTGAGCCTAGCTCAATCAGAGCAGATGGCGGTTCGACATCGAGATGTCGTTCTCGCACACATGGGGGAGCTGGGTTTGAGACTAAATGCCAAGAAGAGTGTACTTTCTCCAGTTCAGAGAACCACCTATCTAGGCGTAGTGTGGGATTCGACCACGATGCAGGCACGTCTGTCTCCTGTTCGGATCGAGTCGATCCTCACATCAGTCGAGAGAGTCAAAGAAGGCCAGTCACTCACTGTCAAACAATTCCAGAGATTGTTAGGGCTGATGGCAGCTGCGTCCAACGTGATACCTTTTGGCCTGCTGCACATGAGACCCCTACAGTGGTGGCTCAAGTCCAAGGGCTTTTCCCCGAGGGTAAATCCACTTCGAGTTATCAAGGTCACGCGGCGATGCCTTCGTGCCTTAGACATGTGGAAGAAACCTTGGTTCTTGAATCAGGGCCGGGTGCTGGGAGCTCTTCGTTGCCGTGTAACGCTAGCGACAGACGCGTCCCTCACCGGTTGGGGTGCGGTCATGAGTGGCCACCCTGCCCGTGGTCTGTGGAGTGGTCGCCATCTGACATGGTGGTCACCCCGAGGTGGTGAAGCAGATATGGAGAGTGTTTGGCAAAGCCCAGGTGGACCTCTTTGCGACTCAAGAGACATCGCAATGTCCCCTCTGGTTCTCTCTAGTTCATCCAGCTCCTCAGGGACTGGACGCTATGGTACAGACCTGGCCGAGGCTTCATCTGTACGCATTTCCCCCTATCGCTCTGCTCCCGGGAGTTCTGGCGAGAGTACGCCAGGACGGGGTCCGTCTGTTGTTAGTAGCCCCGTTCTGGCCGGGCCAAGTATGGTTCTCAGATCTAGTATCGCTCCTCGACGGCTCTCCGTGGGAGATACCGATCAGGACAGACCTACTCTCACAGACGCAGGGCAAGATAATTCACCCTCGCCCGGAGTCGTTCAAGCTGTGGGTGTGGCCCCTGAGGGGGCACAACTGTTAGCAGCTGGTCTCTCAACTGAGGTTGTTGAGACCCTACTCCAATCCAGAGCTCCCTCTACGAGGAAACTGTACGCCCTGAAGTGGACATTCTTCACTTCATGGTGCAGAGATCGCCACCTTCACCCTGTTAACTGCCCAGTTGGTACAGTTCTGGAGTTCTTACAAGCTAGGCTCTCTGCGGGGTTATCCCACTCCACTTTAAAGGTGTACGTGGCGGCCATAGCTGCTTTCCATGTCCCTTTCAATGATCAGTCAGTGGGTAGGCACCCCCTAGTTACACGTTTCCTCCGAGGTGCACTGAGGCTGAGACCTCCAGTATGGTCCCGTGTTCCCCCTGGGATTTGGTTGTGGTTCTAGAGGCTCTTTGTAAAGCTCCATTCGAGCCAATAAAAGATATCTCAGATAGACATCTGACACTTAAAACTGCCCTGCTACTGGCAATCACCTCACTAAAAAGAGTTGGAGATCTCGAGGCCCTTTCGGTGGCCCCTACTTATCTAGACTTTGCCCCTGGTATGGCCAAAGCATTCTTATACCCTCGAGCGGGTTATGTTCCAAAGGTTCCCTCTGTTACACCACAACCTATCGTACTGCAGGCCTTTTGTCCTCCTCCCTTTCGGGAGCCAGACCAAGAGAAGCTAAACTGTATGTGTCCAATGCGAGCACTGAACGCATACGTCCACAGAGCTGCCCTGTGGAGAAAGTCCGACCAATTGCTTGTTTGCTACGGTCCTACTAACAAGGGTTCTCCTGCCACCAAGCAGACCCTTAGTCGTTGGATAGTCGAGGCCATC
The DNA here is from genome assembly GCF_003368295.1 of Carassius auratus. Taxonomy (NCBI): domain Eukaryota; kingdom Metazoa; phylum Chordata; class Actinopteri; order Cypriniformes; family Cyprinidae; genus Carassius; species Carassius auratus. The sequence continues at coordinate 48,504 of NW_020526748.1, forward strand.
AACATCTCCTTTGAGTCCTCTGGTCTTCCCCCTCCTTTGGGGCCAAGGCTCACTCTACTCGGGGTATGGCGGCCTCCAAGGCATTCTCAGCAGGTGTGTCCCTCTTGGACATCTGCAACGCTGCGGTTTGGTCCAAGCCCTCTATATTTTTTCAGATTCTACGATCTTGATATGGGAGCCTCTCCGGGCTCTTCTGTTCTCTCGCCTTAGCTGTGCTCTCCGGATACACACTGGGCAGGTATTTGGTAGTCTGGCAGCGTTGGCATATCGTTCCCCAAAGCGTTGTCGACGCAGCTCGAGTTCCCGAAAAGGAACGCCTCAAGGTTACACATGTAACCCTAGTTCCTTGAGGGAAGGAGACGCTGCGTCGCAGAGCCATACTCCCGGCACCCCTGCCGGCGCTTGCTTCCCTACACGAAGCTGAAGCCAGCTGCACGGCACGTGCTTATATAGCTTCCTGGTCGCTACGTCACCCCGCTCCGTGACGTCACGCCCGTCCATTGGATAGATTGCACACGATATTCAGAGTCGGTCTCGTCAGGGACGTTCCCCAAAGCGTTGTTGATGCAGCGTCTCGTTCCCTCAAGGAACTAGGGTTACATGCGTAACCTTGAGGCGTTTTTGTGCATATAACTTCTAACACATTAAAAACTGTCTCACTGCATTGCAGAAAACATTTTATAAGACATAAGCATCTTTCAGTTTGGCAAGATTTGCACTGAATATTGAATGAAGCAACTTTCTCTAATAGAGAGACAGGCTTTTGAGCAGATTTGGGCTAGATTTCACTTCATTTGAACAGAAGCAGTATTTCAACATTACTGATCTCAGAAACCTGTAAACTGACAATCTTGAGCTTTGAAGCTCTAGTTTTTGTGCATACAACTAACACATTAAAAACATTGTGTTTCATAAGGCATAAGCATCTTTCAGTTTGGCAAGATTTACACTGAACATTGAATGAAGCAGCTTTCTATAATAGAGAGACAGGCTTTTGAGCAGATTTGGGCTAGATTTCACTTCATTTGAACAGAAGCACTATTTCAACATTACTGGTCTCAGAAATCTGTAAACTGACAATCTTGAGCATTGAAGCTCTAACATTAGTTTTTGTGCATATAACTTCTAACACATTTAAAAACTGTCTCACAGCATTGCAAAAACATTGTATTTCATAAGGCGTAAGCATCTTTCAGTATGGCAAGGTTTGCACTGAATATTGAATGAAGCAGCTTTCTCTAATAGAGAGACAGGATTTTGAGCAGATTTGGGCTTGATTTCACTTCATTTGAACAGAAGCACTATTTCAACATTACTGGTCTCAGAAACCTGTAAACTGAGAATCTTGAGCATTGAATCTCTAACATTAGTTTTTGTGCATATAACTTCTAACACATTAAAAACTGTCTTACAGCATTGCAAAAACATTGTATTTCATAAAGCATAAGCAGCTTTCAGTTTGGCAAGATTTGCACTGAATATTGAATGAAGCAGCTTTCTCTAATAGAGAGAGAAGCTTTTGAGCAGATTTGGCCTAGATTGCACTTCATTTGAACAGAAGCACTATTTCAACATTACTGGTCTCAGAAATCTGTAAACTGACAATCTTGAGCATTGCAGCTCTAACATTAGTTCCCTTTCAATACTTCACTCGTGCTGCGTCGAAGACGCATATGGGAAAAACCCCTTTTTTCTCCTGAACTGAAGCCTTATTCAATCACGCAGTGAAACTGCACAGCCATTGGATCGTGCAGTGCTATTAAAACAAACCAATGGCTTGGCAGCGGTGCTGCACGAACCTATGGCAGCGAAGCCCGCCAATATGGGCGGGGAATCTGGCTATATATTGGCCGCTTCGCCACAGGAATTCAGATTATTTCTCCTTCAGCGACGACGTCACATCGCTTCACTGATCTCCGCTGAACTGCTCGCCGTTGACACGCCTCGCACTGGAACGCGACTGCCGGTCCCCACCGCAGATACATCGCTTCCCTGCGCCCATCCGGTGAGATATATTGAAAGAGCAAATTTCTCTAAAAGAGCCTTTTTCTACGGCATTGTTGCAAATGCCGTCTCGTCATTGCAGCTCGTGCAGAATGATGACGGGCACAGCGAGTGTGTCGCGTGCTTGGGGAAACCCCACGCTGACACAGCACTCGCGGGGAATTCATGTTCTCATTGCGAGAACATGAATATCGCCTCTCTGCGCTCGCGAATCGCTTTCTTTTCAGAGAGCGATCTCGCTCCTCGCGCCCGCGAGCCGGCGAGGAAGAAAAGGCGGGGCAGAGGATTAAAGCAGCAGGATGAAAGCGAGCTCACTCCGGCTCAGCCCCCGCGTGCTTCGTTTTCTCCGCCCAGAGGGGATTCCCCAGTCCTCTTTGTACAGCCAGACCAGTGTCCCTCTGCTGCCGCGAGTGATCTGGTTTTGTTTGGAGGGACTGAGGATGAACTGCTAGAGGACAGCATGTCTCTAGCTGCTTCAGATGCTGAGAAGCTGTCGGGCTCGCCGGACCCCGCCCCCTCTATGTCATCTGAACCAAACCACTCGAAACTCGGGATGGACGCCGAGCTTATCCGCGTTCTCTCCAGGGCAGTGGATGAGCTGGGTCTGGATTGGTCTCCTCCAGAGGAACCAGCCCGTAGCTGTCTGGATGAATGGTTTCTGCCGGGGCGCCAGCAAGCCCCTCGTCAGCGAACTGCTCCGTTCTTCCCGGAGGTCCACGACGAGCTCACTAAATCGTGGCGCGCCCCCTACTCAGCGCGCCTGCGTACTTCATCTTCATCCGCCCTCACCTCAATTGACGGCGCTGATGAAAGAGGATACGAACGGCTGCCGCCGCTGGATGAGTCTGTGGCCGTGCATCTCTGCCCGCCAGCAGCTATTGGATGGAAAGCCAAGGCCAACCATCCGTCCAAACCCTGCCGTACGACGTCGCCACTCTATGGCGGTGCTGCAAGTCTTCCAGGCCAAACTTCTCACCGCCACCGAGTCTGGCCCAGATGTCGGCACGCTCAGGGAGCTGAGAAGTGCAACAGACTTGGCGCTGCGTGCTACCAAGAGCACCGCCCAGGCCATTGGGCGCTCGATGGCTAACCTGGTCGTCTTGGAGCGCCACTTATGGCTCAACCTTACGGAGATCAAGGATGCTGACAGAGCCCAGTTCCTAGATGCAACAATCTCCCCCAGCGGCCTCTTTGGCCTGGTGAAACCCGCTTTCGGCCAATGGTCGAAAGAGGAGAGCAGGCTTCACATCAACTGCCTCGAGATGATTGCAGTTCAACGAGCCTGCCAGAGCTTCCTGTCAGACCTAAAGAGCCACCACGTGCTGGTCAGATCAGACAGCATGACGGTGGTCTCTTATATAAATCACCAAGGTGGGCTGTCATCGACGCGTCTCTTCAGACTAACGTCGCGACTGCTGGAATGGACCCAAAGCAATTTGGGGTCCCTGAGAGCAGTGCATCTTCCAGGCAAGCTGAACAAGGGCGCGGATATGCTGTCAAGAAGCGGAGTCTCCTCAGAAGAGTGGAGTCTCCACCCGCAGACGTTTCAGAAGATATGGGAGGTCTTTGGCAGAGCGGAAATAGACCTCTTTGCCTCAAAAGACAACTCTCATTGCCCAATATATTTTTCCAAGATCAAGGACGCATTGTCCCAGGACTGGCCCAACCGTCTTCTTTATGCTTTTCCTCCGGTCCCTCTGATTCCCCAAGTAAACAGGCGGGTCAGGGACCAGAGATGCAGGGTTCTGCTTGTAGCCCCATTCTGGGAAAATCAGCACTGGATAGCCGACCTGTCGCAGACTCTGACTGCAGCCCCATGGCCCGTTCCCCTGAGACGGGACCTCCTTTCTCAGGCAGACAGGATGATTTGGCATCCACACCCAGAGAAGTGGTCTCTGCACCTTTGGTCGCTCGACGGGAGCCCGCGGGACTCCCTGAGCGTGTGCTAGACACAATTTCACAGGCTAGAGCTCCGTCTACACGACGCCTCTATGCCTCCAAATGGTCTGTGTTCTCCACATGGTGCTCAGACCATGGTGAAAGCCCGACCTCTTGTGACGTATCAGTGATACTGTCATTTTTGCAAGAGCTCTTGGAGAAGGGACGATCCCCCTCCACGCTTAAGGCAACTATAGAGGCGTCACACGCCCTTATAGCAGGGCAGTCGGTGGGCAGAAACGACTTAGTTGTCCGATTTATGAGAGGTGCCAGACGGCTTCATCCGCCTTGCTCTCCCACCGTCCCTTCTTGGGACCTGCCCAAGGTGCTGAGAGCCCTGAAGGGGGCACCCTTTGAACCGCTACAGTCAATTGGCCTTAAAGCCCTGTCGCTAAAGACCGCTCTGCTATTGGCACTAGCGTCTGTTAAGCGTGTGGGTGATTTGCAAGCACTTTCGATAAGCCCTAATTGCCTAGAATTCGGGCGTAACGACTCGAGGGTCGTCCTGAAACCGAGGCATGGCTATGTGCCAAAGGTGCTCTCCACACCCTTTAGAGCACAAGTGGTCACCCTCTCTGCGTTAAAAAACACAGAGGAGGATCTAGGGCTGAATCTACTTTGCCCAGTGAGGGCTCTAAAAGTCTACATAGAGCGTTCTGCGCCAATAAGACGATCAGAACAGCTCTTCATATGCTTTGGAAACCACACCAGAGGGTTACCGGTCTCTAAGCAAAGACTTTCAAGGTGGATTGTTGATGCAATCCAGCTAGCATACTCTTCTTTGGGCCTGCAAAGCCCAATTGGAGTAAGAGCCCATTCGACGAGATCAGTGTCTTCGTCTTGGGCATGGTCTAGTGGTGTGACTATCGCAGAAATTTGTGAGGTGGCTGGCTGGAGCTCGCCGTCCACATTTGCTAGATTTTACAATCTAGACATCCCGGCACTTCATGCTAGGGTACTTTCTGTGTGAAGGTCACCTTCTTGTTCCTCATTTGCATGCTCTTGGCCATTCTTGCCCAAAGCTTAAACTCTACTCGTACGCACTCGGTCCCTTGGCTACTGAGGCGATACGAACACGGGATGATCAGGCTAGGCCAGACGTAACCTCATTGAGCTTATTCTGCCCCTAGTTGCTATTGTCATATCTTGGTTTAACAAATCAAGTTTGATTGCGTTGGTCGTCCTCCCTTCCTAGCATGGCGTGATTGAACTGGGTTCCCATATGCGTCTTCAACGCAGTACGAGTGAAGTATTGAAAGGGAACGTACTCGGTTACTAACGTAACCTCAGTTCCCTGAAATAAGGGAACGAGTACTGCGTTCCTTGCCATGCTAAAAAGGCTGCACAACTCAGTCGTCGCTTCAGTCGAAGTAACCTGAATTCCTGTGGCGAAGCGGCCAATATATAGCCAGATTCAACGCCCATATTGGCGGGCTTTGGCGGGCTTCGCTGCCATAGGTTCGTGCAGCACCGCTGCCAAGCCATTGGTTTGTTTTAATAGCACTGCACGATCCAATGGCTGTGCAGTTTCACTGCGTGATTGAATAAGGCTTCAGTTCAGGAGAAAAAAGGGGTTTTTCCCATATGCGTCTTCGACACAGTACTCGTTCCCGTATTTCAGGGAACCGAGGTTACGTTAGTAAGCGAGTACGTTTTTGTGTATATAACTTCTAACACATTAAAAACTGTCTTACAGCATTGCAAAAACATTGTATTTCATAAGGCATAAGCATCTTTCAGTTTGGCAAGATTTGCACTGAACATTGAATGAAGCAGATTTCTCTAATAGAGAGACAAGCTTTTGAGGAGATTTGGGCTTGATTTCACTTCATTTGAACAGAAGCACTATTTCAACATTACTGGACTCAGAAAGCTGTAAACTGACAATCTTGAGCATTGCAGCTCTAACATTAGTTTTTGTGCATATAACTTCTAACACATTAAAAACTGTCTTACAGCATTGCAGAAAACATTGTATTTCATAAAGGCATAAGCATCTTTTAGTTTGGCAAGATTTACACTGAATATTGAATGAAGCAGCTTTCTCTAATAGAGAGAGGCTTTTTGCAAATTTGGGCTAGATTTCACTTCATTTGAACAGAAGCACTATTTCAACATTACAGAAACCTGTAAACTGACAATCTTGAGCATTGAAGCTCTAACATAAGTTTTTGTGCATATAACTTCTAACACATTAAAAACTGTCTTACAGCATTACAGAAAACATTGTAAGACGCAAACGTGCTTAAATGGACAAAGTCCATCAAAGGAATTAATGTTCTACCTTGGCATCATAGTATTTCTTTGAGTGCCCTATAGGGTGTCAATTGGCTAGAATTCTAAACCTGTTTTAGCTGCTGGCATTTTTATTTTCTTAGGGGAAAATATTACAGATGTGGATCCACTTTGTAATTGAGTGCAAAGATGCAAACGTGCTTAAATGGACAGTCCATCAAAGGCATTTAAAGTTCTACCTTGGCATCATAGTGTTTCTTTGAGTTCCCTCTAAGGTCTCAAGTAGTTTGAATTATAAATCTGTTGCAACTTCTGGCATTTTTTTAAAATGTTTTTAGGGGGAAATATTACATTGGTGGATTCACTTTGTAACAGACAGTAAAGACACAATCTTGCAGTGTTTATTGTGATGCGTGAAGTGATATGAGTCAAAATTTTGAGTAGTTTTCTTTGAGATCCCTCTAAGGTCTAAATCTGTTGCAACTTCTGGAATTTTTAAAAAATGTTTTTAGGGAGAAATATTACATTGGTGTTTATTGTGATGCATGAATCGATATGAGTCAAAATTTTGAGTACTTTTCCTCTCCAAGAAATTGTATTAATAGAAAAATCTAGATCAAGTTAACATAGAAGTGGCTTGATATCTAGGTCTGTTGTATCTACTAGCGATTTGTGGGTTGTTTTTAGGGGGAAATATTACAGATGTGGATCCAATTTGTAATTGTGTACAAAGACGCAAACGTGCTTAAATGGACAAAGTCCATCAAAGGAATTAATGTTCTACCTTGGCATCATAGTGTTTCTTTGAGTGCCCTCTAGGGTGTCAATTGGCTAGAATTCTTAACCTGTTTTAGCTGCTGGCATTTTAATTTTCTTAGGGGAAAATATTACAGATGTGGATCCACTTTGTAATTGAGTGCAAAGATGCAAACGTGCTTAAATGTACAGTCCATCAAAGGCATTTAAAGTTCTACCTTGGCATCATAGTGTTTCTCTGAGTTCCTTCTAAGGTCTCAAGTGGTTTGAATTCTAAATCTGTTGCAACTTCTGGCATTTTTCAAAAATGTTTTTAGGGGGAAATTATACATTGGTGGATCCACTTTGTAACAGACAGTAAAGACACAGTCCTGCAGTGTTTATTGTAATGCGTGAAGTGATATGAGTCAAAATTTTGAGTAGTTTTCTTCTCCAAGAAATTGTATTAATAGAAAATCTACATCAAATTAACATAGAAGTGTCTTGATTTCTAGGTCTGTTGTATCTACTAGCGATTTGTGGGTTGTTTTTAGGCAGAAATATTACAGATGTGGATCCACTTTGTAATTGTGTACGAAAACGCAAACGTTCTTAAATGGACAACGTCCATCAAAGGCATTTAATGTTCTACCTTGGCATCATAGTGTTTCTTTGAGTGCCCTCTAGGGCGTAAATTGGCTTGAATTGTTAACCTCATTTAGCAGCTGGCATTTTTATTTTTTTAGGGTGAAATATTATGGATGTGGATCCACTTTGTAATTGAGTGCAAAGATTCAAACTTGCTTAAATGGACAGTCCATCAAAGGCATTTAAAGTTCAACCTTGGCATCATAGTGTTTCTTTGAGTTCCCTCTAAGGTCTCAAGTGGTTTGAATTCTAAATCTGTTGCAAATTCTGGGATTTTTAAAAAATGTTTTTAGGGGGAATTGTTGAAATATTACATTGGTGGATCCAATGTAATATTGGACTGTCCATTTAAGCACGTTTGCGTCTTTGCACTCAATTACAAAGTGGATCCACATCCATGATATTTACTGCTATTAAATATCATGGATGTGGATCCACTTTGTAATTGAGTGCAAAGACGCAAACGTGCTTAAATGGACAGTCCATCAAAGGCATTTAAAGTTCTACCTTGGCATCATAGTGTTTCTTTGAGTTCCCTCTAAGGTCTCAAGTGGTTTGAATTCTAAATCTGTTGCAGCTTCTGGCATTGTTTAAAAATGTTTTTAAGGGGAAATATTACATTTGTGGATCCACTTTGTAACAGACAGTAAAGACACAATCTCGCAATGTTTATTGTGATGCGTGAAGTGATATGAGTAAAAATTTTGAGTAGTTTTCCTTTCCAAGATATTGTATTAATATAAAAATCTAGATCAAGTTAACATAGCTTAAGATAACATAACATTGATTAAATTTTTTATTTTAAAACAATTTCTTGGAGACCAAAGTTACTCAAAATCTTATTTTTTATTGTTTCGCAGACCATAAAAACTACTGCAAGTTTGGGTCTTTGGTATCATAGTGTTTCTTTGAGTTCCCTCCAAGGTCTCAAGTGGTTTAAATTCTAAATCTGTTGCAACTTCTGGCATTTTTAAAAAATGTTTTTAGGGGGAAATATTACATTGGTGGATTCACTTTGTAACAGACAGTAAAGACACAATCTTGCAGTGTTTATTGTGATGCATGAAGTGATATGAGTCAAAATTTTGAGTAGTTTTCCTCTCCAAGTTATTGTATTAATATAAAAATCTAGATCGAGTTAACATAGAAGTGGCTTGATTTCTAGGTCTGTTTTATCTACTAGCGATTTGTGGGTTGTTTTTAGGCGGAAATATTACAGATGTGGATCCACTTTGTAATTGTGTATAAAGACGGAAACGTGCTTAAATGGACAACGTCCATCAAAGGCATTTAATGTTCTACCTTGGCATCATAGTGTTTCTTTGAGTGTCCTCTAAGGTCTCAAGTGGTTTGAATTCTAAATATGTTGCAACTTCTGGCATTTTTTTAAAATGTTTTTAAGGGGAAATATTACATTTGTGGATCCACTTTGTAACAGACAGTAAAGACACAATCTCGCAGTGTTTATTGTGATGCGAAGTGATATGAGTAAAAATTTTGAGTAGTTTTCCTTTCCAAGATATTGTATTAATATAAAAATCTAGATCAAGTTAACATAGCTTAAGATAACATAACATTGATTAAATTTTTTCTTTTAAAACAATTTCTTGGGGACCAAAATTACTCAAAATCTTATTTTTTATTGTTTCGCAGACCATAAAAACTACTGCAAGTTTGGGTTTTTGGCATCATAGTGTTTCTTTGAGTTCCCTCTAAGGTCTAAATCTGTTGCAACTTCTGGCATTTTTTAAAAAATGTTTTTAGGGGGAAATATTACATTGGTGGATCCACTTTGTAACAGACAGTAAAGACACAAACCTGCAGTGTTTATTGTGATGCGTGAAGTGATATGAGTCAAAATTTTGAGTAGTTTTCTTCTCCAAGAAATTGTATTAATATAAAAATCTAGATCAAGTTAACATAGCTTAAGATAACATAACATTGATTAAATTTTTTCTTTTAAAACAATTTCTTGGAGACCAAAATTATTCAAAATCTTATTTTTTATTGTTTCGCAGACCATAAAAACTACTGCAAGTTTGGGTCTTTGGTATCATAGTGTTTCTTTGAGTTCCCTCCAAGGTCTCAAGTGGTTTAAATTCTAAATCTGTTGCAACTTCTGGCATTTAAAAAAAAAATGTTTTTAGGGGGAAATATTACATTGGTGGATCCACTTTGTAACAGACAGTAAAGACACAAACCTGCAGTGTTTATTGTGATGCGTGAAGCGATATGAGTCAAAATTTTGAGTAGTTTTCCTCTCCAAGAAATTGTATTAATAGAAAAATCTAGATCAAGTTAACATAGAAGTGGCTTGATATCTAGGTCTGTTGTATCTACTAGCGATTTGTGGGTTGTTTTTAGGGGGAAATATTACAGATGTGGATCCACTTTGTAATTGTGTACAAAGACGCAAACGTGCTTAAATGGACAAAGTCCATCAAAGGAATTAATGTTCTACCTTGGCATCATAGTCTTTCTTTGAGTGCCCTCTAGGGTGTCAATTGGCTAGAATTCTTAACCTGTTTTAGCTGCTGGCATTTTTATTTTCTTAGGGGAAAATATTACAGATGTGGATCCACTTTGTAATTGAGTGCAAAGATGCAAACGTGCTTAAATGTACAGTCCATCAAAGGCATTTAAAGTTCTACCTTGGCATCATAGTGTTTCTCTGAGTTCCTTCTAAGGTCTCAAGTGGTTTGAATTCTAAATCTGTTGCAACTTCTGGCATTTTTCAAAAATGTTTTTAGGGGGAAATTATACATTGGTGGATCCACTTTGTAACAGACAGTAAAGACACAGTCCTGCAGTGTTTATTGTAATGCGTGAAGTGATATGAGTCAAAATTTTGAGTAGTTTTCTTCTCCAAGAAATTGTATTAATAGAAAATCTACATCAAATTAACATAGAAGTGTCTTGATTTCTAGGTCTGTTGTATCTACTAGCGATTTGTGGGTTGTTTTTAGGCAGAAATATTACAGATGTGGATCCACTTTGTAATTGTGTACGAAGACGCAAACGTTCTTAAATGGACAACGTCCATCAAAGGCATTTAATGTTCTACCTTGGCATCATAGTGTTTCTTTGAGTGCCCTCTAGGGCGTAAATTGGCTTGAATTGTTAACCTCTTTTAGCAGCTGGCATTTTTATTTTTTTAGGGTGAAATATTATGGATGTGGATCCACTTTGTAATTGAGTGCAAAGATTCAAACTTGCTTAAATGGACAGTCCATCAAAGGCATTTAAAGTTCAACCTTGGCATCATAGTGTTTCTTTGAGTTCCCTCTAAGGTCTCAAGTGGTTTGAATTCTAAATCTGTTGCAAATTCTGGGATTTTTAAAAAATGTTTTTAGGGGGAATTGTTGAAATATTACATTGGTGGATCCAATGTAATATTGGACTGTCCATTTAAGCACGTTTGCGTCTTTGCACTCAATTACAAAGTGGATCCACATCCATGATATTTACTGCTATTAAATATCATGGATGTGGATCCACTTTGTAATTGAGTGCAAAGATGCAAACGTGCTTAAATGTACAGTCCATCAAAGGCATTTAAAGTTCTACCTTGGCATCATAGTGTTTCTCTGAGTTCCTTCTAAGGTCTCAAGTGGTTTGAATTCTAAATCTGTTGCAACTTCTGGCATTTTTCAAAAATGTTTTTAGGGGGAAATTATACATTGGTGGATCCACTTTGTAACAGACAGTAAAGACACAGTCCTGCAGTGTTTATTGTAATGCGTGAAGTGATATGAGTCAAAATTTTGAGTAGTTTTCTTCTCCAAGAAATTGTATTAATAGAAAATCTACATCAAATTAACATAGAAGTGTCTTGATTTCTAGGTCTGTTGTATCTACTAGCGATTTGTGGGTTGTTTTTAGGCAGAAATATTACAGATGTGGATCCACTTTGTAATTGTGTACGAAGACGCAAACGTTCTTAAATGGACAACGTCCATCAAAGGCATTTAATGTTCTACCTTGGCATCATAGTGTTTCTTTGAGTGCCCTCTAGGGGCGTAAATTGGCTTGAATTGTTAACCTCTTTTAGCAGCTGGCATTTTTATTTTTTTAGGGTGAAATATTATGGATGTGGATCCACTTTGTAATTGAGTGCAAAGATTCAAACTTGCTTAAATGGACAGTCCATCAAAGGCATTTAAAGTTCAACCTTGGCATCATAGTGTTTCTTTGAGTTCCCTCTAAGGTCTCAAGTGGTTTGAATTCTAAATCTGTTGCAAATTCTGGGATTTTTAAAAAATGTTTTTAGGGGGAATTGTTGAAATATTACATTGGTGGATCCAATGTAATATTGGACTGTCCATTTAAGCACGTTTGCGTCTTTGCACTCAATTACAAAGTGGATCCACATCCATGATATTTACTGCTATTAAATATCATGGATGTGGATCCACTTTGTAATTGAGTGCAAAGACGCAAACGTGCTTAAATCGACAGTCCATCAAAGGCATTTAAAGTTCTACCTTGGCATCATAGTGTTTCTTTGAGTTCCCTCTAAGGTCTCAAGTGGTTTGAATTCTAAATCTGTTGCAGCTTCTGGCATTGTTTAAAAATATTTTTAAGGGGAAATATTACATTTGTGGATCCACTTTGTAACAGACAGTAAAGACACAATCTCGCAATGTTTATTGTGATGCGTGAAGTGATATGAGTAAAAATTTTGAGTAGTTTTCCTTTCCAAGATATTGTATTAATATAAAAATCTAGATCAAGTTAACATAGCTTAAGATAACATAACATTGATTAAATTTTTTCTTTTAAAACAATTTCTTGGAGACCAAAATTACTCAAAATCTTATTTTTTATTGTTTCGCAGACCATAAAAACTACTGCAAGTTTGGGTCTTTGGTATCATAGTGTTTCTTTGAGTTCCCTCCAAGGTCTCAAGTGGTTTAAATTCTAAATCTGTTGCAACTTCTGGCATTTTTAAAAAATGTTTTTAGGGAGAAATATTACATTGGTGTTAATTGTGATGCGTGAATCGATATGAGTCAAAATTTTGAGTACTTTTCCTCTCCAAGAAATTGTATTAATAGAAAAATCTAGATCAAGTTAACATAGAAGTAGCTTGATATCTAGGTCTGTTGTATCTACAAGCGATTTGTGGGTTGTTTTTAGGGGGAAATATTACAGATGTGGATCCACTTTGTAATTGTGTACAAAGACGCAAACGTGCTTAAATGGACAAAGTCCATCAAAGGAATTAATGTTCTACCTAGGCATCATAGTGTTTCTTTGAGTGCCCTCTAGGGTGTCAATTGGCTAGAATTCTTAACCTGTTTTAGCTGCTGGCATTTTTATTTTCTTAGGGTTAAATATTACGGATATGGATCCACTATGTGATTGAGTGCAAAGATGCAAACGTTCTTAAATGGACAGTCCATCAAAGGCATTTAAAGTTCTACCTTGGCATCATAGTGTTTCTTTGAGTTCCCTCTAAGGTCTCAAGTGGTTTGAATTCTAAATCTGTTGCAACTTCTGGCATTTTTTTAAAAATGTTTTTAGGGGGAAATATTACATTGGTGGATCCACTTTGTAACAGACAGTAAAGACACAATCTTGCAGTGTTTATTGTGATGCGTGAAGTGATATGAGTAAAAATTTTGAGTAGTTTTCCTCTCCAAGAAATTGTATTAATAGAAAAATCTAGATCAAGTTAACATAGAAGTGGCTTGATATCTAGGTCTGTTGTATCTACTAGCGATTTGTGGGTTGTTTTTAGGGGGAAATATTACAGATGTGGATCCACTTTGTAATTGTGTACAAAGACGCAAACGTGCTTAAATGGACAAAGTCCATCAAAAGGAATTAATGTTCTACCTTGGCATCATAGTGTTTCTTTGAGTGCCCTCTAGGGTGTTAATTGGCTAGAATTCTTAACCTGTTTTTAGCTGCTGGCATTTTTATTTTCTTAGGGGAAAATATTACAGATGTGGATCCACTTTGTAATTGAGTGCAAAGATGCAAACGTGCTTAAATGTACAGTCCATCAAAGGCATTTAAAGTTCTACCTTGGCATCATAGTGTTTCTCTGAGTTCCTTCTAAGGTCTCAAGTGGTTTGAATTCTAAATCTGTTGCAACTTCTGGCATTTTTCAAAAATGTTTTTAGGGGGAAATATTACATTGGTGGATCCACTTTGTAACAGACAGTAAAGACACAGTCCTGCAGTGTTTATTGTAATGCGTGAAGTGATATGAGTCAAAATTTTGAGTAGTTTTCTTCTCCAAGAAATTGTATTAATAGAAAATCTACATCAAATTAACATAGAAGTGTCTTGATTTCTAGGTCTGTTGTATCTACTAGCGATTTGTGGGTTGTTTTTAGGCAGAAATATTTAATGTTCTACCTTGGCATCATAGTGTTTCTTTGAGTGCCCTCTAGGGCGTAAATTGGCTTGAATTGTTAACCTCTTTTAGCTACTGGCGTTTTAATTTTTTTAGCAGTAAATATCATGGATGTTGATCCACTTTGTAATTGAGAGCAAAGACGCAAACGTGCTTAAATGTGCTTAAATCTGTTGCAAATTCTGGGATTTTTTTAAAAATGTTTTTAGGGGGAATTGGGGAAATATTACATTGGTGGATCCACTTTGTAACAGACAGTAAAGACACAATCTTGCAGTGTTTATTGTGATGCGTGAAGTGATATGAGTAAAAATTTTGAGTAGTTTTCCTCTCCAAGATATTGTATTAATATAAAAATCTAGATCCAGTTAACATAGCTTAAGATAACATAACATTGATTAAGATTTTTCTTTTAAAAACAATTTCTTGGAGACCAAAATTACTCAAAATCTTATTTTTTATTGTTTCGCAGACCATAAAAACTACTGCAAGTTTGGGTCTTTGGCATCATAGTGTTTCTTTGAGTGCCCTTTAGGGTGTCAATTGGCTTGAATTCTAAACCTGTTTTAGCTACTGGCGTTTTTATTTTTTTAGCAGTAAATATCATGGATGTGGATCCACTTTGTAATTGAGTGCAAAGACGCAAAACGTGCTTAAATGGACAGTCCATCAAATGCAATTTAAAGTTCTACCTTGGCATCATAGTGTTTCTTTGAGTGCCCTCTAAGTTCTCAAGTGGTTTGAATTCTAAATCTGTTGCAACTTCTGGCATTTATTAAAAATGTTTTTAAGGGGAAATATTACATTGGTGGATCCACTTTGTAACAGACAGTAAAGACACAATCTTGCAGTGTTTATTGTGATGCGTGAAGTGATATGAGTAAAATTTTGAGTAGTTTTCCTATCCAAGTTATTGTATTAATGTAAAAATCTAGATCGAGTTAACATAGAAGTGGCTTGATTTCTAGTCTCTTTTATCTACTAGCGATTTGTGGGTTGTTTTTAGGCGGAAATATTACAGATGTGGATCCACTTTGTAATTGTGTATAAAGACAGCAGAACGTGCTTAAAGGGACAAAGTCCATCAAAGGCATTTAATGTTCTACCTTGGCATCATAGTGTTTCTTTGAGTGCCCTCTAGGGCGTAAATTGGCTTGAATTGTTAACCTCTTTTAGCAGCTGGCATTTTTATTTTTTAGGGTGAAATATTATGGATGTGGATCCACTTTGTAATTGAGTGCAAAGATTCAAACTTGCTTAAATGGACAGTCCATCAAAGGCATTTAAAGTTCAACCTTGGCATCATAGTGTTTCTTTGAGTTCCCTCTAAGGTCTCAAGTGGTTTGAATTCTAAATCTGTGCAAATTCTGGGATTTTTAAAAAAATGTTTTTAGGGGGAATTGTTGAAATATTACATTGGTGGATCCAATGTAATATTGGACTGTCCATTAAGCACGTTTGCGTCTTTGCACTCAATTAAAAGTGGATCCACATCCATGAATTACTGCTATTAAATATCATGGATGTGGATCCACTTTGTAATTGAGTGCAAAGACGCAAAACGTGCTTAAATGGACAGTCCATCAAAGGCATTTAAAGTTCTACCTTGGCATCATAGTGTTTCTTTGAGTTCCTCTAAGGTCTCAAGTGGTTTGAATTCTAAATCTGTTGCAGCTTCTGGCATTGTTTAAAAA
>NW_020526749.1:0-47500 GCF_003368295.1 Carassius auratus
AAAACCACTGGAAACCACTCAAAACCACTGGAAACACACCCACAGACCCACCAAAACCACCCAAAACCTAACCAAACCACTCCAAAAACACTCAGGGACCCTCAAAAACCACTGGAAACCACTGGAAACCACTCAAAACCAACACAGACCCCACCAAAACACCCAAAACCTAACCAAACCACTCCAAAAACACTCAGGGACCCTCAAAAACCACTGGAAACCACTCAAAACCACTGGAAACCACTCAAAACCAACACAGACCCCACCAAAACCACCAAAACCTAACCAAACCACTCCAAAAACACTCAGGGACCCTCAAAAACCACTGGAAACCACTGAAACCACTCAAAACCAACACAGACCCCACCAAAACCACCCAAAACCTAACCAAACCACTCCAAAAACACTCAGGGACCCTCAAAAACCACTGGAAACCACTGGAAACACTCAAAACCAACACAGACCCCACCAAAACCACCCAAAACCTAACCAAACCACTCCAAAAACACTCAGGGACCCTCAAAAACCACTGGAAACCACTCAAAACCACTGGAAAACCACTCAAAACCAACACAGACCCCACCAAAACCACCCAAAACCTAACCAAACCACTCCAAAAACACTCAGGGACCCTCAAAAACCACTGGAAACCACTGGAAACCACTCAAAACCAACACAGACCCCACCAAAACCACCCCAAAACCTAACCAAACCACTCCAAAAACACTCAGGGACCCTCAAAAACCACTGGAAACCACTCAAAACCACTGGAAACCACTCAAAACCAACACAGACCCCACCAAAACCACCCAAAACCTAACCAAACCACTCCAAAAACACTCAGGGACCCTCAAAAACCACAGGAAACCACTGGAAACCACTCAAAACCAACACAGACCCCACCAAAACCACCCAAAACCTAACCAAACCACTCCAAAAAACACTAAGTCCTTCCCCCCCCCAAAAACACTAAGTCCAACAGACCCCACCCCAAAAATACTAAGTCCAATTTACCTATTTAAGCCACCCCCGCCCCGCCCCCATCCAAAAAAAAAAAAAAAAAAAAAAAAAAAAAAAAAAAAAAACACCTGTATAGAGAAACTCAACCCTAGGGCTGGAACTGCGAAACTCAACCCTAGGCTGGAACTGCGAAACTCAATCCTAGGGCTGGAACTGCGAAACTCAACCCTAGGGCTGGAAAAGCGAAACTCAACCCTAGGGCTGGAAAAGCGAAACTCAACCCTAACCCTAGCACAGCGAAACTCAACCCTAACCCTAGCAAAGCGAAACTCAACCCTAAACCCTAGCAAGGCGAAACTCAACCCTAGCACTGCGAAACTCAAGTAAGGGTGCAGTACCATATCTCGGCCCCGGGAGGAGCTAGAGCGATGAAACCAAGTGCAATCGACTGGGCGTCCTCTAATTAGTATAGACACCAAATTTCAGACCTCTAACTCCAAAACAACTGGGGGTGCAATACCATATCTCAGCACCTGGTGGCGCTAGAGCTACCAAACTAAGTGCAAACGATCGGGCGCCCTCTAAATAGTATATATACCGAATTTCAGCCCTCTAGGACCTATAGAAAACGAAGTGCACCCCACCCTATAGGGGGGTGCAATTTCGCATTTTACCCTATATACCTAGGGCTGGAACTGCGAAACTCAACCCTAGGGCTGGAACTGCGAAACTCAACCCTAGGGCTGGAAAAGCGAAACCTCAACCCTAGGGCTGGAAAAGCGAAACTCAACCCTAACCCTAGCACAGCGAAACTCAACCCTAACCCTAGCAAAGCGAAACTCAACCCTAACCCTAGCAAGGCGAAACTCAACCCTAGCACTGCGAAACTCAAGTAAGGGTGCAGTACCATATCTCGGCCCCGGAGGAGCTAGAGCGATGAAACCAAGTGCAATCGACTGGGCGTCCTCTAATTAGTATAGACACCAAATTTCAGACCTCTAACTCCAAAACAACTGGGGGTGCAATACCATATCTCAGCACCTGGTGGCGCTAGAGCTACCAAACTAAGTGCAAACGATCGGGCGCCCTCTAAATAGTATATATACCGAATTTCAGCCCTCTAGGACCTATAGAAACGAAGTGCACCCCACCCTATAGGGGGGTGCAATTTCGCATTTTACCCTATATACCTAACTCTAACCCTAACCCTAACTCTAACCTAACCCTAACTCTAACCCTAACTCTAACCCTAACCCTAACCCTAACCCTAACCCTAACCTAACACTCAGGGACCCTCAAAAACCACTGGAAACCACTCAAAACCACTGGAAACCACTCAAAACCAACACAGACCCCACCAAAACCACCCAAAACCTAACCAAACCACTCCAAAAACACTCAGGGACCCTCAAAAACCACTGGAAACCACTGGAAACCACTCAAAACCAACACAGACCCCACCAAAACCACCCAAAACCTAACCAAACCACTCCAAAAACACTCAGGGACCCTCAAAAACCACTGGAAACCACTCAAAACCACTGGAAACCACTCAAAACCAACACAGACCCCACCAAAACCACCCAAAACCTAACCAAACCACTCCAAAAACACTCAGGGACCCTCAAAAACCACTGGAAACCACTGGAAACCACTCAAAACCAACACAGACCCCACCAAAACCACCCAAAACCTAACCAAACCACTCCAAAAACACTCAGGGACCCTCAAAAACCACTGGAAACCACTGGAAACCACTCAAAAACCAACACAGACCCCACCAAAACCACCCAAAACCTAACCAAACCACTCCAAAAACACTCAGGGACCCTCAAAAACCACTGGAAACCACTCAAAACCACTGGAAACCACTCAAAACCAACACAGACCCCACCAAAACCACCCAAAACCTAACCAAACCACTCCAAAAACACTCAGGGACCCTCAAAAACCACTGGAAACCACTGGAAACCACTCAAAACCAACACAGACCCCACCAAAACCACCCAAAACCTAACCAAACCACTCCAAAAACACTCAGGGACCCTCAAAAACCACTGGAAACCACTCAAAACCACTGGAAACCACTCAAAACCAACACAGACCCCACCAAAACCACCCAAAACCTAACCAAACCACTCCAAAAACACTCAGGGACCCTCAAAAACCACAGGAAACCACTGGAAACCACTCAAAACCAACACAGACCCCACCAAAACCACCCAAAACCTAACCAAACCACTCCAAAAAACACTAAGTCCTTCCCCCCCCCAAAAACACTAAGTCCAACAGACCCCACCCCAAAAATACTAAGTCCAATTTACCTATTTAAGCCACCCCCGCCCCGCCCCCATCCAAAAAAAAAAAAAAAAAAAAAAAAAAAAAAAAAAAAACACCTGTATAGAGAAACTCAACCCTAGGGCTGGAACTGCGAAACTCAACCCTAGGGCTGGAACTGCGAAACTCAATCCTAGGGCTGGAACTGCGAAACTCAACCCTAGGGCTGGAAAAGCGAAACTCAACCCTAGGGCTGGAAAAGCGAAACTCAACCCTAACCCTAGCACAGCGAAACTCAACCCTAACCCTAGCAAAGCGAAACTCAACCCTAACCCTAGCAAGGCGAAACTCAACCCTAGCACTGCGAAACTCAAGTAAGGGTGCAGTACCATATCTCGGCCCCGGGAGGAGCTAGAGCGATGAAACCAAGTGCAATCGACTGGGCGTCCTCTAATTAGTATAGACACCAAATTTCAGACCTCTAACTCCAAAACAACTGGGGTGCAATACCATATCTCAGCACCTGGTGGCGCTAGAGCTACCAAACTAAGTGCAAACGATCGGGCGCCCTCTAAATAGTATATATACCGAATTTCAGCCCTCTAGGACCTATAGAAACGAAGTGCACCCCACCCTATAGGGGGGTGCAATTTCGCATTTTACCCTATATACCTAGGGCTGGAACTGCGAAACTCAACCCTAGGGCTGGAACTGCGAAACTCAACCCTAGGGCTGGAAAAGCGAAACTCAACCCTAGGGCTGGAAAAGCGAAACTCAACCCTAACCCTAGCACAGCGAAACTCAACCCTAACCCTAGCAAAGCGAAACTCAACCCTAACCCTAGCAAGGCGAAACTCAACCCTAGCACTGCGAAACTCAAGTAAGGGTGCAGTACCATATCTCGGCCCCGGGAGGAGCTAGAGCGATGAAACCAAGTGCAATCGACTGGGCGTCCTCTAATTAGTATAGACACCAAATTTCAGACCTCTAACTCCAAAACAACTGGGGGTGCAATACCATATCTCAGCACCTGGTGGCGCTAGAGCTACCAAACTAAGTGCAAACGATCGGGCGCCCTCTAAATAGTATATATACCGAATTTCAGCCCTCTAGGACCTATAGAAACGAAGTGCACCCCACCCTATAGGGGGGTGCAATTTCGCATTTTACCCTATATACCTAACTCTAACCCTAACCCTAACCCTAACTCTAACTCTAACTCTAACCCTAACTCTAACCTAACCCTAACCCTAACTCTAACCTAACCCTAACCCTAACCTAACCTAACCCTAACCCTAACCCTAACCCTAACCCCTAACCCTAACCCTATATCCTCCCTCCCCACCCCTGGTGCAACCAACACACTAAGCAAATGTATCATCCCCATAGAAGACTGGGCTCCAATTAAGGCCTGTTAGCCCCAGGCCACCTGCCCTGCGTGCTGTCCAAATGGACCCAGGGAGGCTGGATACTCACCGTGCAAGTGACCCTTCGTTAACACCGCAAGGTATCCAGGTCACCTGAAAAAAAAGGCTTGTAGGAAGCCCAATACCAAACTTAAAACCTCCTGCTCATCTCTGTTTGGCCGATAGCGTGAGACTGGCGGGTGCACATTTCTGAACACCAAGCTTCTACCAGTCCAGCCCTCTTCAAAGTTTGTGCATTTTAGAACTGAACAGACATCACCCTTTCCAGAATAACCGTCAGATGTCACAAACCTTTGCCCAAATGTCCCTCGTCTCTTTCATGCACCCCATACCTTGTCCTAGTCACCTCTCCCATGGTGACCACAGAAAATTTTTATAAAAACACAATCCTGCAATGATCGGGACACGAACCTGGGTCCCCTCGACCTAAGTCCATCACTCTACCACTTTTCCAACCAGCCCCACACAAATCTGCCTTCTTAAGTGAGGGCTATTACCTGCCTTTCATTCTATAAGGGGTAATATTAGAGTGTGAATTGGTTCAGGGCTAGTATCTGTACTTTTATAAAACAATAGAAAACACAACCCTGCAATGATCAGGAGACGAACCTGGGTCCCTCGTCTCTTTCATGCACCCCATACCTTGTCCTAGTCACCTCTCCCATGGTAACCACAGAAAAACTTTATAAAAACACAAACCTGCAATGATCGGGACATGAACCTTGGTCCCCTCGACCTAAGTCCATCACTCTAACACTGATCCAACCAGCCCCACACAAATCTGTTTTCTTAAGTGAGGGCTATTACCTGCCTTTCATTCTATAAGGTGTAATATTAGAGTGTGAATTGGTTCCGGGCTAGTATCGGTCCTTTTATAAAACAATAGAAAACACAACCCTGCAATGATCGGGAAACGAACCTGGGTCCCCTCCACCTAAAGCCCATCACACTACCACTGAGCCAACCAGAAATTATTCAAGAAATTATTCAAGAAATTATTCAAGGCTGCATCCTGCCTGTCATTCCATGAGGATTAGGATAAGAGTATGTATTAGATTTGGGTTTGGTTAGGTTTGTTTAGTTTAGGTTATTTTAGGGGTAGGGTTAGGGTCAGGGTAGGGGTAGGGGTAGGGGTAGGGGTAGGGGCAGGAGTTGGGGTTAGGGGTTAGGGGTTAGGGTAGGGGTTAGGGGTAGGAGTTAGGGGTTGGGGTTGGGGTTGGGGGTAGGGGTAGGGGTTAAGGGTTGGGGTAGGGGTTAGGGGTTAGGGGTAGGGGTTAGGGGTTAAGGGTTGGAGTAGGGGTTAGGGGTTAGGGGTTGGGTTGGGTTGGGGTTGGGGTTGGGGTTGGGGGTGGGGGTGGGGGTAGGGGTAGGGGTAGGGGTTGGTGTTGGGGGCGGGGTTGGGGTTGGGGGCGGGGTTGGGGTTGGGTTTGGGTTGGGGTTGGGGTTGGGGTTGGGGTTGGGGTTGGGGTTGGGGTTGGGGTTGGGGTTGGGGTTGGGGTTAGGGTTGGGGTTGGGGTTTGGGTAGGGTTTAGGGTTAGGGTAGGGTTGAGGGTTAGGTTTTAGTTAAGGTTACCATATAGTCTTCAATAGTAATTTATTAAATATTAGTTGGCTAATATTAACATTATTAGGCTAACGTAAGCGCTTAAATTACCAAGGGATCATTTAGGCAACAGGGATCAGAAAACAGGGTTTAAACTATGAAAAATACACTTATATCCCCAGAAATGTAATTGGACTAGGAATCCCTATTTTGAATTAGTTGTCAAGAATGCTGATTTTATACGTTAAATATAGCTGTTTATTACTAAGAAATTCATGAGAACCTATATAGTCTTGTCATACATATTTGGAGAAGCACAAGATGAGTATAATCTTTAAAATAACTTAAATTACCATCATGTGAAACTTCTAGGAGGGAGGTTTGGTAGAAGTGTGATGCCCTACATTTTTCTTTCCTGCTACCTCAAATCATCTAGATTGAGGGAAATGTTCAAGAAAACCTCTTCAGTAGTGTTTCTAAGAATCAAAGAGTGTTTCGGCCTTTAAAACTATACACCCTCGCGCTGGGGCCAGGGGCCTGTTCATCGTACGTCGCTAACTCAGTTAGCTGGATTTGAATGTTTACGATTGGGCGTGATCTTGGATCATTTGGTTCTTCCAAGCTCATCCCGGAGCTACTGTCATAGCACCAGGGGCCTGTTCTTCGTATGTCGCTTATTACATCCGAGATCAAATGACACATCCAAGATGATATCATCGTGCTAATCCTGATCCGGCTAATTGGGTTCTTCAAACACACCTGTTGTGTATGGTTAGTATTGCTGGATTGAGTTATCTGAGATAATTGCGCATTCATGTTTTGGCTTAAAAGGGGTTATGTATCAATACTCGAAACCATGATCAGCAGTGCAGCGATTGGCTGGTGGCAAGACGGCAATGTAATGACGTCATATAATTTAAAACAAAACCTGAAGAAAAACTTGACAAATTTCTGGACTTTTATAAGGAAACAGCCAAGCAAACAAAACTACATAAATGTTATAATAGATACATTAAAACAGATAATAAATACATATTTTTAGTTTATTAGAATTTTTTTCATGATTCCCAATTATTTAGATTCGCAATTTATAATAGTTGTGCAGTCTTTACATTTTTATTTCAATGTAGAAATTATCTATTAATTTCATATTCGGACAGATTTGTTATGTGACAGCATTAATGAAAGTTTCTTAAGGGTCAATATCATGTTATCTGCATCTCCTGCGCTCCATCAACCCACTCTTATAATAGCATCATCACTCAGAATAATAAATGACTCTATTATCTGTATAGCATGTGTGTAAGACTCTAATACAATTATGAAGTAATCATTTTATGACAAATAAATATTTCAGTGAGTAAAACTGACTGTGTCTATATTAGGCTGTTATGGACTACACAGCATTTTAAAATTATTTTTAAATATTTTTTTAAATGATTATTATTTCACATTAATGTCCCTGGATCAGTATGATACTCTTGTAATAAAATAGCGGTGGTAGCAGACATATGCCTCCGGAACAATGTTAGGTAGGTTATTCCAGAGTTTAGGTGGCAAATAGGAAAAGGACCTGTCGCCCGCAGTTGATTTTGATATTGTAGGTATTATCAAATTGCCTGAGTTTTGAGAACGTAGTTGACGTAGAGGAGTATAATGTAATAGGAGCTCATTCAAATACTGAGGTGCTAAACCATTCAGGGCTTTATAAGTAATAAGCAATATTTTAAAATCTATACGATGTTTGATAGGGAGCCAGTGCAGTGTGGACAGGACCGGGCTAATATGGTCATACTTCCTGGTCCTAGTAAGAACTCTTGCTGCTGCATTTTGGACTAGCTGTAGTTTGTTTACCAAGCGTGCAGAACAACCACCCAATAAAGCATTACAATAGTCTAACCTTGAAGTCATAAATGCATGGATTAACATTTCTGCATTTGACATTGAGAGCATAGGCCTTAATTTAGATATATTTTTGAGATGGAAAAATGCAGTTTTACAAATGCTAGAAACGTGGCTTTCTAAGGAAAGATTGCGATCAAGTAGCACACCTAGGTTCCTAACTGATGACGAAGAATTGACAGAGCAACCATCAAGTCTTAGACAGTGTTCTAGTTTATTATAAGCAGAGTTTTTAGGCCCTATGATTAACACCTCTGTTTTTTCTGAATTTAGCAGTAAGAAATTACTCGTCATCCAATTTTTTATATCGACTATGCATTCCATTAGTTTTTCAAATTGGTGTGTTTCACCAGGCTGCGAGGAAATATAGAGCTGCGTATCATCAGCATAACAGTGAAAGCTAAACACCATGTTTCCTGATGATATCTCCCAAGGGTAACATATAAAGCGTGAAGAGTAGTGGCCCTAGTACTGAGCCTTGAGGTACTCCATACTGCACTTGTGATCGATATGATACATCTTCATTCACTGCTACGAACTGATGGCGGTCATATAAGTACGATTTAAACCATGCTAATGCACTTCCACTGATGCCAACAAAGTGTTCAAGTCTATGCAAAAGAATGTTGTGGTCAATTGTGTCAAACGCAGCACTAAGATCCAATAAAACTAATAGAGAGATACACCCACGATCAGATGATAAGAACAGATCATTTGTAACTCTAAGGAGAGCAGTCTCAGTACTATGATACGGTCTAAATCCTGACTGGAAATCCTCACATATACCATTATTCTCTAAGAAGGAATATAATTGTGAGGATACCACCTTTTCTAGTATCTTGGACAGAAAAGGGAGATTCGAGATTGGTCTATAATTAACAAGTTATCTGGGGTCAAGTTGTGGCTTTTTTATGAGAGGCTTAATAACAGCCATTTTGAAGGTTTTGGGGACATATCCTAATGACAATGAGGAATTAATAATAGTCAGAAGAGGACCTATGACTTCTGGAAGCACCTCTTTTAGGAGCTTAGATGGTATAGGGTCTAACATACATGTTGTTGGTTTAGATGATTTAACAAGTTTATACAATTCTTCCTCTCCTATAGTAGAGAATGAGTGGAACTGTTCCTCAGGGGGTCTATAGTGCACTGTCTGATGTGATACTGTAGCTGACGGCTGAATGGTTGCAATTTTATCTCTAATAGTATCGATTTTAGAAGTAAAGTAGTTCATAAAGTCATTACTGTTGTGGTGTTGGGAAATGTCAACACTTGTTGAGGCTTTATTTTTCGTTAATTTAGCCACTGTATTGAATAAATACCTGGGGTTATGTTTGTTTTCTTCTAAAAGAGAAGAAAAGTAATCAGATCTAGCAGTTTTTAATGCTTTTCTATAGGATATGCTACTTTCCCGCCAAGCAATACGAAATACCTCTAGTTTTGTTTTCCTCCAGCTGCGCTCCATTTTTCGGGCTGCTCTCTTTAGGGTGCGAGTATGCTCATTATACCATGGTGTCAAACTGTTTTCCTTAACCTTCCTTAAGCGTAAAGTAGCAACTGTATTTAAAGTGCTAGAAAAGAGAGAGTCCATAGTTTCTGTTACATCATCAAGTTGTTCTGAGGTTTTGGATATGCTAAGGAATTCGGATACATCAGGAAGATAACTTAAAAAGCAGTCTTTTGTGGTAGAAGTGATGGTTCTTCGATACTTGTAACAAGAAGTAGAATTTACAATTTTGGCTATATGAAGTTTACACAGAACTAAATAATGATCTGAGATATCATCACTTGGCTGAATAATTTCAACACTATCAACATCAATTCCATGTGACAGTATTAAATCTAGAGTATGATTTCGACAATGAGTAGGTCCTGAAACATGTTGTCTAACACCAATAGAGTTCAGAATGTCTATAAATGCTGATCCCAATGCATCTTTTTCATTATCGACATGGATATTAAAATCACCAACTATTAAGACTTTATCTGCAGCCAGAACTAACTCGGATGTAAAATCACCAAACTCTTTAATAAAGTCTGTATGGTGCCCTGGTGGCCTGTATACAGTAGCCAGTACAAACATAACAGGGGATTTATCATTAACATTGGTTTCTCTGGATAATGTTATATGAAGCACCATTACTTCAAACGAGTTATACTTGAAGCCTGCCCTCTGAGAAATCCTGAAAACGTTGTTATAAATTGAAGCATCTCCTCCCCCTTTGCCTTTTAGACGCGGCTCGTGTTTATAACAATAATCTTGGGGGGTGGACTCATTTAAAATAATGTAATCATCAGGTTTTAGCCAAGTTTCTGTCAAACAGAGCACATCTATATTATGATCAGTTATCATATTATTTACAAAAAGTGTTTTAGTAGAAATGGATCTGATATTCAATAAGCCAATCTTTATCATTTGTTTATCCATATTGCATTTGTTTTTTATTTGTTGAACCTCAATTAAATTGTTAACCTTAACTTGGTTTGGACGTTTTTTGTATTTTCTAGTTCGGTTAGGGTTAGGGTTAGATAAAATAAAAGTATTGATTGGTGCTAGGTTAGGTTAGGTAAGGGTAGGGGTAGGGGATAGTTAGGGGTAGGGGTAGGGTATGGTTAGGGGTAGGGGTAGGGGTAGGGTTTAAGTGTAGGGGTAGGGGTAGGGTATGGTTAGGGGTAGGGGTAGGGTTTAAGTGTAGGGGTAGGGTTATCATATAGTCTTCAATGGTAATTTATTAAAGATTTGTTAAGTAATATTAACATTAGTACACTAACATAAGCAAACTATTATAACCAACAGAACATTTAGGCAACAGGGATCAGAAAACAGGGTTTATACTATGAAAAATACACTTAAATCCCCAGAAATGTCATTGGACCTGGAATCCACATTTTGAATTAGCTGTCAAGAAAGCTGCTTTTCAACGTTAAATGCAGCTTTTAATTAGTGGAAAAATCATTCTTTCCTGCTACCTTTAATCAACTAGATTGAGGGAAATGTTCATGATAACCTCTTCAGTAGTGTACATAAGGATCATAGAGTGTTTTGGCCTTTAAACTCTATACACACTCGTGATGAGGCCGGCTCGCTTGGATGATCAACCCCAAGCACGTGTCTTGTAAACAATTGTTAATCGAGCTTGACCAGATCCACTATTGCATGATTGTGCTCTGCGTTGAGTTTAAATATTAATGGGAGTTTTCAATTTACACCAGTCATTAGTAAAGAGATTGATTAGATTCTTTTGATAGGAATTTTCGTGCTCCTATCATCTGACTTTGGTTGTTTCTCTCTATTAGTGCTATCGTATTGCTTGGCGTGAAAGTAACCTATTCTACAGAAATGCATTAAAAACTGCTAGATCCGATTACTTTTCTTCTCTTTTAGAAGAAAACAAACATAACCCCAGGTATTTATTCAATACAGTGGCTAAATTAACGAAAAATTAAGCCTCAACAAGTGTTGACATTTCCCAACATCACAGCAATTAATAACTTTATGAAATACTTTACTTCTAAAATCGATACTATTAGAGATAAAATTTTAACCATTCAGCCTTCAGCTACAGAATCACATTAGACAGTGAACTATAGACCCCTTGAGGAACAGTTTGACTCATTCTCTTCTATAGGCGAGGAAGAATTATATAAACTTGTTAAATCATCTACACCAACAACATGTATGTTAGACCCTATACCATCTTAACTCCTAAAAGAGGTGCTTCCAGAAGTCATAGATCCTCTTCTGACTATTATTAATTCCTCATTGGCATTAGGATATGTACCCTAAACTTTCAAACTGGCTGTTATTAAGCCTCTCATCAAAAACCACAACTTGACCCCAAAGAACTAGTTAATTATAGACCAATCTCGAATCTCCCTTTTCTGCCCAAGATACTCGAAATGGTAGTATCCTCACAATTATATTCCATCTTAGAAAAAAATGACATCTGTGAGGATTTCCAGTCAGGATTTAGATCTTATCATAGAAGGTAAGGTTTAAGTTATATTACATAACATGAAGCCAAACAAGCTAGCAAGATAGCACTGCCTTACCATTTGAAATGCAATCTGTGTGTCGATGTTAATTTCAAGCTTCGTTTTTACATCAACAGGACAATTTATGTTATAATCATATCCACTTTGAATATTTTTCCAATGTTTGCAGTCAGAAAAAGTGAGGCAGGCTGTATTGTGAGGGCAATGGCATTTCGCTCTAATTAATAATTTACTAAATGAACACACATGTTTAAAAAATAAAGAGAGGTCATACTCAAAACCAGAAGAATGAGGGGGGATGCGTGTTTGTGAGCTTGCCCTGGCTTGGATCGGCATTTAGTGGTCAGTGGATGAATGGACTGAGCACAACCAGGTTCAGACCTTAGGTTTGAACCTTGGAAGTTTCATTCCCCTGCACAAAATAGCCCGGTTCTGGTTGCTCTAGAAAATAAATAAATAAATAAATACATATTATTTATATATTTCATTAATCATTTGAGGAAACAAAATAAATAAATAAATATCATAAAGAATTATACATTACCACATCTGTGTCTCCACTGCTGAGCTCATTCTGCCATCGATACCAGAAAGGTTAACCTTTTGACCTTCCGGGTTCACGGATGATCCTGAGACCTTCAATGACAAAAGAAAAAATTATGTAGAGCAAATAGGAGTACAATTGCAATTGCAAAGCGGTCAGTGGAAGGAATGGACAGTGCATAGCCATCTTTGGTTCCTTCGGGACCCATCGATTGGACTTACAGAAATCCTAGGGGTAGGGGTAGGGGTAGGGTAGGGTAGGGTTATGGTAGGGTAGGGTTAGGCTAGGGTTAGGGGTAGGGCTATGGCTAAGGTTAAAGGTAGGGTTCAAATGCCAAACTTTACAGCTGGAAAAACATGTTTACAGCCTTATGCAAAAATTATTTCAGTCTATATAACTAATTTTGCCGTTCATGATAACTATGGGGGGATAAAGTTTTTTCATAACTAATCCGTTTAAATTATTTTAATCCTTTATGTTCTGCATAATTATGGGCATGGCTACTGGAGTGACAGGCGGATTGCCGCTGCTGTCACAGCCATCGCGCTATGTGTGCGTGGCTTAAGTATCCAGCTTCTGCCTTTTTGTCTATTTTTTATTATACCAAAGTGAAGCGCAGTGGTGTGCTTCCAAGATGACAACAGTCAGCTCTGCCTACTTTTGGTTGCAATAACTCTTTGGAAACCTATGGGTGACCTCAAGGACACTACTTCCATGTTTTTATACAGTCTATGTTTAGATTACTGTTGATTACGTTAATAAAGACAAGGTTGCATTGGGATCAGAATTCATAGACATTCTTAAATCTATTTGGGTTTAGACAACATGTCTCAGGACCTACTTGTTTTTGAAATCATACTCTAGATTTAATACTGTCACATGGAATTGACCTTGATAGTGTTGAAATTATACAGCCAAGCGATGATATCTCCGATTGTTATTTAGTTTTGTACAATCTTCATATGGCTAAAACTGTAAATTCTACTCCTTGTTACAAGTATGGAAGAACAATCACTTCTACAAAAAATCCTCTTTTGTAACTAATCTTCTTGATTTAACGAAATTCCTTAGCACATCCAAAAACTCTAGATGATGAAACAGAAACTATGGACTCTCTCTTTTCTAGAATTTTAAATACAGTTGCTCCTTTACGCTTAAGGAAGTTTAAGGAAAACAGTCTGACACCGTGGTATAATGAGCACACTCACACCTTAAAAATAGCAGACCATAAGATGGAACGCAGCTGGAGGAAAACAAAACTAGTTATTTATAACTAGGTATTGCTAGGTGGGAAAATAAACTATCGAATTTGGTTTTTCACTGTCTTGAGGCCATAGCGTCCTGTGTGAAAGCACAATGAGGCCGGTGACACACTGGCTGTGTGGCGTCTCTGCTGCGTGTCAGGAGTGTGGCAGCTGCCTCGCGTTTTCTGTGTCTTTACACACCAGAACCGTGCCTGACGCGGCACTGGCGCACTGCTGCTGCTGTAGGTGACATAGAGGGAGACCGCCAACAGACCAGGCTCTTGTCTTCATGACAACAATATCAACTTTTTTTTACACACCTACACCTACTGATAAAGGACAACGTCAACAGTATTGATGGCAAAATATACTATGTTTGACAGGTGCTATATTTGAAAATCGATAATTATTTATTTTTTAAATTACATTTATATCTGAATTTATGTCTACCTATAGACTTTCAAATATCAAAATGTCATGAATTAATATGTATTTGTGTACAAAATGACATATAAACATATTTTCCTATTATATTTTGCCTGGAAACGCTTCCAACACACGCGTCTCGCCTGAAAAATAGGCGTCGGTTCTATTTCTAGCATGCACACGTTTTCGGCGCGGCTTGACCCGCGCCTGAGACACGCGTCTCATGCAGGCACTCTGCAAGCTCTAACCTGTTAACATGGGAGCCGAATTAAAAACAGACACGCCACTCAGCTGAGACGCTTGCGCCACGCTTCCAGTGTGTCGCCAGACTGAGTCCCTGCTGCTTCAGCAGCACATACGTAACGCACTCGGACTGCAGACGTACTGCAGAAGGATTATATGTGAAACAGGCGTTACCGCTTGTTGATTTAAACATTAAAGCATCCAAAAACAAGACGCGGAAAAGCTGAACAGAGTTGCTGGTTACTCGCGTATTGTGTTCGGTGCACACGAGAGAGAGAGCTGGGTATCATGGACAGCGACACTGAACCGAGCTATCTTCTGCGAAGTTCTCCCCGAAGTCCCTCCTGCAACTGAACAAACAAATACAAATTGCAGTTTGAGCAAACAAAAAGATGTGAAAGAGCCCAATTCAGTAGTCGCTGTGTTCTGGTGTTCAGGGCTCACGCAGAGAAAGGCGTCTCAAAACACTTTAACATTGAATTTGCTTATTTTTGCTCTTGTGCCGACAAATACATACAAAATATGTCAAAATATCCACCTTGGAAATTATGCGAAAAAAACTCAGTTATTTCTTAAGTCAAAGTAAACAGTTGGTCACTCGTAAGTCAAAGTAAACACTTCCTGTTTGTTGTTGACACTGGGTTTGAGCTGCGTTTGTACTGCGTTTGAGCTCCGTCACTATATTCTTTTCATTGACTATTTTTAAATAAAAAATCAATTTTATACATTATTGTTTCCGTTTATATAACGCGTGAATAAATCCTCTATTGTATTCTACAACAAAAACAATCAGAGCGCCTCGCTATCACTAGTTTTATTTTGATCTCCGGGTCCGCTATTAGCATCAGCAAGCGTGGTTGCTGCTAACTGCGCCTACATTGCTAATACTCTATTCACACACATTACCACTGCTGTACTCACTGTTACTTGCTTTAATGGCGGATGAATGTCTCCACTCTGTGCAGCTCAAGCTCGAGGCCGTGGGGAAGCAGATTCGCGACCTGGAACAGAGGCAGGCCCAGCTGAGAGAGCGGAGAGCTGCGCTGGAATCATCCCGGGCTGACGCTCACAAGTCTGGGGTAAGTATACAGCATGCTGTTAACAGTCCCACCACGTCTACTCCGTGTGTTTTTTCGATCTTCCCAGATGTCCTTCACTGCGACGCCGGGACACCACGGACCCTGGGTGCATCCACAGCGGAGGACGCGAGCTGGGTCCCGGGCGACGACTTCTCCCCCTCCTGCCTTCGAGATCTCCATCCAGAACCGCTTCGCTCCCCTCCGCGAGACAGGACGCGACGCTGTGATCATCGGAGACTCCATCGTCCGACACGTAAGTGCTACGTTAGCCGAAGGTAAAGTGCACACTCATTATTTGCCTGGTGCTCGTGTTCTCGATGTTTCTGCGCAGATACCTGCGATCCTGAAGGCCGACGAGAGCCCCAGAGCGGTCGTGCTTCACGCCGGGGTTAACGACACCACGCTGCGGCAGACGGAGACACTGAAGAGGGACTTCAGCAGCCTGATCGAGACGGTTCGCAGCACGACGCCCACGGCGACGATCGTCGTGTCAGGACCACTGCCCACGTATCGACGAGGACACGAAAGGTTCAGTAGACTTTTTGCTTTAAATGAATGGTTGTTGTCATGGTGTAAAGAACAGAAACTGCTATTTGTTAATAACTGGAATCTTTTCTGGGAGCGTCCTAGACTGTTTCGCGCTGATGGATTACACCCCAGCAGAATTGGAGTGGAGCTTCTCTCTGACAACATCTCCAGGACACTTCGCTCCATGTGACTAGTAAGACAATTCTCAGATAAGCATTATGATGAGTTTTGTTCCAACCGCTTAAATGCTAAAAGTACTTGCGCTGTAAAACCTATAAAGACTGTGTCTGTTCCCCGAATAGTGAGGTCAAAATATAAATATAAATATATATTTTTCTAGATATATATCTAGAAATTTTTTTATCGTAATTAAACCAGAAAAATGTAAAGTAAATGAACAAAAACAATTTTTTAAGTTTGGGCTCATAAATATTAGATCACTCACACCAAAAGCAGTTATTGTAAATGAAATGATCACAGATAATAGTTTTGATTTACTCTGCTTGACTGAAACCTGGCTAAAACCAAATGATTATTTTGGTCTAAATGAGTCTAATCCACCAAACTACTGTTATAAGCATGAGCCCCGTCAGACTGGTCGTGGCGGGGGTGTTGCAACAATATGTTGTGATATTCTCAATGTTACCCAGAAAACAGGATACAGGTTTAACTCTTTTGAAATACTTCTGCTAAATGTTACTCTGTGGAGTCAAGCAAAATGTCACCGGGCCCACTCATCGTTTTAATCATACACTAGATTTAATTATATCGCATAGAATCGATCTTACTGCTATAGATATTGTACCTCAAAGTGATGATATTACAGACCATTTCCTTGTATCGTGCATGCTGCGTATAACTGATATTAACTATATGTCGCAGCGATACCGTCTGAGCAGAACTATTGTTCCAGCCACCAAAGAAAGATTCGCAAATAACCTGCCTGATCTATCTCAACTGCTATTTGTACCCAAAAATACACATGAATTAGATGAAATTACTGACAACATGGGCACTATTTTCTCTAATACATTAGAAGCTGTTGCCCCAATCAAATTGAAAAAAGTTAGAGAAAAACGTACTGTACCATGGTATAACAGTAATACTCACTCTCTCAAGAAAGTAACTCGTAGTCTTGAACGCAAATGGAGAAAAACTAACTTAGAAGTTTTTAGAATTGCATGGAAAAACAGTATGTCC
The DNA here is from genome assembly GCF_003368295.1 of Carassius auratus. NCBI lineage: Eukaryota > Metazoa > Chordata > Actinopteri > Cypriniformes > Cyprinidae > Carassius > Carassius auratus. The sequence goes on from NW_020526749.1 coordinate 17,370, forward strand.
AGCTATAGACAGGCTCTAAAAACTGCTAGGGCAGAGCATATACACAAACTCATTGAAAATAACCAAAACAATCCAAGGTTTTTATTTAGCACAGTGGCTAAGTTAACAAATTACCAGACGCCACCTGATTCAAATATTCCACCAACGTTAAATAATAATGACTTTATGAATTTCTTCACTGATAAAATAGATAACATTAGAAATACAATCGCGAATGTAGATTCTACAACATCTAACACTTCAGTTTCATCCATTGCACCCAAAGATAAACTGCAGTGCTTTACAACCATAGGACAGGAAGAGCTAAATAAACTTATCACTGTATCTAAACCAACAACATGTTTATTAGATCCTGTACCCACTAAATTACTGAAAGAGCTGTTACCTGTAGCCGAAGAACCGCTTCTCAATATCATAAACTCTTCGTTATCTTTAGGACACGTCCCAAAACCATTCAAGCTGGCGGTTATCAAGCCTCTTATTAAGAAACCAAAACTAAATCCTAGTGTACTGGCAAATTATAGGCCTATTTCAAATCTTCCATTTATGTCTAAAATTTTAGAAAAAGTTGTGTCTGCTCAATTGAGCACCTTCCTGCATAAAAATGATCTGTATGAAGAATTTCAGTCAGGTTTTAGGCCCCACCATAGCACAGAAACTGCACTTGTTAAAATTACAAATGACCTGCTCCTTGCATCAGACCAAGGCTGCATCTCATTTCTAGTCTTACTTGATCTTAGGGCTGCGTTCGACACCATAGATCATGACATACTCATAGATCGATTACAAAAACTATACAGGTATTCAAGGGCAGGCTCTAAGATGGTTTAGATCCTACCTGTCCGATCGCTACCATTGTGTTTACTTAAATGGGGAGTCATCTCATTTAATATCAGTAAATATGGAGTGCCACAAGGATCCGTCCTAGGTCCCCTTCTATTTTCAATATATATGTTGCCCCTTGGTAATATTATTAGAAAATACGGAATTAGTTTCCACTGTTATGCTGATGATACTCAGCTATATATCTCAACGAGACCAGATGAAACTTCCCAATTATCTAAGCTAACAGAGTGTGTTAAAAATGTAAAAGATTGGATGACACACAATTTTCTCCAATTAAATTCGATTAAGACAGAGATACTAATTATTGGACCAAAAACAATACACAGAATCTTGTAGATTACAATCTGCAACTAGATGGATGTACTGTTACTTCCTCTACAGTCAAAAATCTGGGTGTTATATTAGACAGCAATTTGTCTTTTGAAAATCATATTTCCAATGTTACAAAAACTGCATTCTTCCATCTTAGAAACATTGCCAAGCTACGAAACATGTTATCTGTTTCTGATGCAGAAAAGCTAGTTCATGCATTCATGACCTCTAGACTGGACTATTGTAATGCACTTCTAGGTGGTTGTCCTGCTTCGTCAATAAACAAGCTACAGGCAGTCCAAAATGCAGCAGCTAGAGTCCTTACGAGGTCAAGAGAATATGATCATATTACCCCAATTTTACAGTCTCTGCACTGGCTACCTATTAAGTTCCGTATCAGTTACAAATTATCATTACTTACCTATAAGGCCCTAAATGGTTTAGCTCCAGCGTACCTAACTAGCCTTCTACCACGTTACAACCCATCACGCACCCTAAGGTCACAAAACGCTGGACTTTTGGTCGTTCCTAGGATAGCAAAGTCCACTAAAGGAGGTAGAGCTTTCTCACATTTGGCTCCCAAACTCTGGAATAGCCTTCCTGATAATGTTCGGGGTTCAGACACACTCTCTCTGTTTAAATCTAGATTAAAAACACATCTCTTTCGCCAAGCATTCGAATAATGTATCTTTTTAATTGTGAGTGTAGTTGCATCTGATCAAAGGTGCATTTTTTATTCATTAGCTTGGGTTAAACTAATTTTACTTTGTTGGATCAGCAGCTATGCAAATGATGTCTGTATTTTGTTTCTATGTTTCGAAACTTGTAACTAGGATTTACACAAGCTCCAGTCTGGATCCAGAACACCTGAGAAGAGATGATGCTGACCCTCAGAAGACCTCAGATGATGCTAACCCTGAATCAACAAACAGAACTAACAATTATTGCTAAATGTGTGACTGAATCATATAATAACTTAAAAAATAATATTGATAGTTCATCGTCTAGCTGACTACGTTTTGTATTATTATTATTATTATTATTTTTATTTTTTCTAAAATCCTGTCAAATGTGCACAAACTACTTGCTACTACTAAATATTGTAGAAACATAATTTTCTGTAAAGTTGCTTTGTAATAATTTGTTTTGTAAAAAGCGCTATACAAATAAACTTGAATTGAATTGAGGAAAAAAATGGGATGTGTATTATATTGGATGCGTTCATTGTCTCTTAAAGTGACCGTGCCTAATTTAGCTACTGGCTACTGTAATGTTAATCCAAGAAAATGAAAATGAAAATCACTCACTGCTCTTGACTGAATTACTTTGTAGTTTTAACAGTCAAACCAAAAATTATTCAGACACCAGTTATAATTTTTGATATATATAGCCAAAACTGTAATAATGTGAGAAATGTTGAAGGTGTCTGAATAAGTTTGATTGTATATTTCATTTTTACATTGAAGTCTATCCAGTGCTCTTTTACATTTAATTATTTGGTTTCTGTACCTTGACACCTACAAATGTGAAAAAAACGTAAACATTGTGTAAATAGCTGTAGCCGATGTGACCCGAATCAGACAAATAAAAGAGTCAATCAGGACTGTGGTTGAAACATGAGCCAAATTCCTCAGGAAGGCAACCAGAGGTTATAAATCAGTTCTATTGCCACAAGTCTCAAGCAAGATAACCAACCAACCAACCAACCATCTCTTTCACAGAACAGCTTTCAACATTAACACCACTAGAACAATTATTGACCATTTCAATTTGAAGAAGAGATTGTCAAATTTGAGGCAACTAATTGAGATGCAACGCCGGACATCACATGTAAACCCATGAGAGTACTTCACAAGATCCTTTGGATTGACTTCCCCCACCTAGCAGAGCCAGACTGAAATTCCTAAGGGGACCTTTTAACCTCTGGTCTCCAAAGAACATCCCTATGTCAGAGAATGACACAGAAACTGTCTTTTCTAGATATATATGGACCAAAATGAACTCGAAAAGACTTACAAATGAATATGAGTCCATCGCTTCACTCCATATTCATTTATATGTAACCCACACATTTGACTATCATGTTATAATCACTAATTGTGTACGTCTTTTAATAACTATTGGATAGCTTAAGGATACATATTCATGTCGGGTATGTATGTATTCGAATCTGTAAACTTGAAACAGTCCTGACCATCAGTTATTTGTCAAATATATCATATTCTTGATATAGGAATCATGTCCAAAATTATACCCTGCAAGAGCGGGAAAATTCGGACCATGTGCTTGATAAGATAACATATGATTTATGATACACCCGAGCCAAGACAATATCTTGACAATATAATATATTGGTCAAGACAACATTTTTAGGTGTGGCCAACAGGCCAGTTTAAATACTCAGGACACCATAAAATCTTGCTTTTAGCTTTTGTCAAGCTTTTGCCATTAGTCATGTCTGCTTTTAGTTTTTAGCTATGCGTTTAGCTTCTGCTATTAGTCATGCCTGTTTTTAGTTTGCTTTTAGCTTTGCTTCTTAGCTTTAGCTTTTAGCCATGCTGTTTGTCATCACTGTTCTTTGAGCGTGGTTCCAGCGTGCTTCGGCGTGCACGCCTGCTGCTACTTAGCCACGATGAGAAGAAACACCACCTAGTCTCGTCAAACTTTATTTATTTTCTTCAACTTCAACCAGCCCACACAACTCTGCATCTTCAGCCAACGCCCAACCACGGGCTTCCCAAGATGTCACTTCAACGACTACTGAACTTCCAACCAGTCAGCGACATCAGGAAAATCCCCTTTCAACGACAACTTTCCACAGGCAATGTACCTTCAGACATTTGTACTGCTGTATCTAATATAATTTTAACCTCATTGAGGAACTCAATGCGATGGTTAATAAAGTGATTGATGGTTGTTCATGTCTATGCAATTTCACATATTGCTGTAAACTTGGGATTCCACATTTCCATTCTCTTAAACTCATTCTTCCCCAACTTTCGATCTTCCTGCAACTTGTGTGAATGTGTGAGTGCTTGCGTTTATATGTTAGATTAGTTTATGTCTTCTATTTATCTAATAAAGCCTTATTCATATTGAAAAGAGAAGTATCTTGTGGCTTAATGCACAGTTTAAGTTAATGCCGTAAACTGCCGATCTTGTTACTGTGCTAATTGATAGTGTTTTCACTATACTTTGGATATTAATATCCATGGCAGATTTGATGTTAAATGGCTTGTTCAGTGAATCGCAGGGCGTCTAAGTGATCAGCCGTGAAACAGTGATTCTGTTCAAATTTCCTTTAAAATCTTAAATATGATTCCCTTTGAGCTAAATTGACCAGTTTCCCTTACATAGCACAAAAAAAATAAAATAAACGAACATACAAATTAAACAATTTCAAACAGGGCCAACTGGTACAACCTTCACCGTGTCCCCGGTGACCCCTGCTACGGCCCTGCTCATGCCTGTTTCACACATACTCTGTCTGCAGTGCGTATGCAGTCCGTGTGCGTTACGTATGTGGTGCAGCACGGACTCGATGTGCTTTCACACAGGACGCGTTTGAAGTCTGCTACTCGGTACATAAACGATCGCTGCACTGCTGCAGACGCAATGCTCCTGGAATGCAACTGGAATCCGTTAACATGGGTGCGTAAAAAAATATGCAACGCATACGCACTGCAGACGGAGTATGTGTGAAACAGGCTTAAGGTTGTTTGCACCTTGTGCAATGTGGAATTAGTTTACAGCTTTTTTCAAGCACTTTGTGATGCATTTTGGAAACAGGAGATGAGCCCCTTTTCTAATGCACCACCTAGCTTGATAAAACCCTTCTCAAAGACTGACTGTTTGTCAATTTTATTTGGGTAGCACACATATTCTGAATATATATATATATATATATATATATATATAAAAATAAACAACAACAACTCTGTAACACAGCGGTTTACAACCGTGATGTCCACACGGTCCAGACTGTAAACCAGCAATATAAACTGGGTTTATAAAACAGGTCTGGGAAATGTATACAAAACAGCAGCTAGCGCTCTTTAGCCGCACCACACCAGCGAGATTAGACAATTGTAACTTTATGCTACCTGCGTTCATCCACACATCCATATAACAAACACACATTTAGACTATAATCGGCGGGTAAAGAAAAAGAAATTAAACAAGCGACTCGCCAGGGGAAAGCGACAAGAAAATATAAACCAACAAGACCTTTTCTGTCCACACAAGTCAATTAAGTCAAGCTTAAGTCATTTGTGGATTAATGCTTATTGGAGACGCGAACCGTTTCAAACGATTCCGTTCGATTTGAGGAACTGGTTCAAGAAGATCTGGTAACGTTGAATGATTCGTTCATGAACCGGATATCACAAACTGCTTTGTTTTGATCTCTCTCACAACAGACACGGAAGAGAAGACAATGCTGAATAAAGTCATAGTTTTTGCTATTTTTGGACCAAAATGTATTTTTGATGTTTCAAAATATTCCAACTGACCATCTGATATCACATGGACTACTTTGATGATGTTTTTCTTACCTTTCTGGACATGGACAGTAGACTGTACACACAGTTTCAATGGAGGGACTGAGAGCTCTCTGACTAAATCTAAAATATCTTAAACTGGTCTTACGGGTTTGGAAAAAATGAGGGTGAGTCATTAATGCATAATTATCATTTTTGGGTAAACTATCCGTTTAAGGATGAACATCACATTAAAAATAACTTTCAAACTCGGTAATACTTAAAGCATTGAAGTTTTGGGAAAAGTTGTGTGAAGCATTTAAAATCTCTCAAAAACATTAGACGATTTCTGCCACAAACTGTTCCTTAGTTTATTGTTAAATCTATGTTGAATGATGAAGATTCTGTGTTTACTGAACAATGTTTTTCCTGGTTTCCACATCAGTGGTGTTTGTTCTGATATCAGCTTTAACAGAATTCTTTGCTGAATTTGCCTCTAGCAAGATTTCACAGAGATGTTGATTCTGTGGTGAATTCACTTTCTTCACTGTATCTCCCAGCACTGTGTATAATGGTGTCTAGATCAGCTTGAGCAGATAAACAGTATGCACAGCTCGAAATACACAAATTATGCGTAAAATGTGTGGCAATTACGAAAATTTGCATTCTTTTGCGAAAATTTAGGAGTTTCCTAAATTATAAATTCGATAAATTCAGCGATCGCAAAATCGCGAAATACTGGAGGGGGTGTCTATGCTCTTCCCAATGGGGAACACGTCACAGAGTAAAAGAGTTTCAGTGGTTTGGACTACAAGGTCCAGAGTTCATAGTGCTTCAGAACGCGGAAGTGCCGTCGATCCGTCCAGAGCAAGTGCGGCTGTTGAAAATGCGGTAAAACATCGACAAAACACCAAATTCACACATGTAATTGATTTTATTTTAATTTTGTTTAATTGTTTAAAGTCAATAAGGTTCATCTCTGATATTTTCTGCTCGTGAATCCGTCCCGTTTGTTGTGTTGACGTTTTAGCTCATGCTGTCATGTTTTGGTTGTTTAAACATTTAGCTTAACGTTACACAATTTATAGTAAAAAAAACAAACAAAAAAAAAAACCGGAAAGTGTTAAAATAAAAAGGCGTTTATTGCAGTTTATTAACGAAAATTGACAAACAGCTTTGAAGCAGTTACTTAGGATAAAAACAACATAAAACGGTTCATTCACTGGTAGCATGCAATATATTTGCCAGTGTTTATCTCGTTTATTTTAGATATTTATATATCTATGTCTCTTTGTGTAGCGTTTTTGATGGGATCAATTGTAGTTTGTTATATATGATCCTACCCAGCTTTCAAAATATAAAAAGATGTTATTAAATCTTTATAGTACTTGATATAGTATAGTACATGTTCATTTCATGTGAGCAATGATTCTCAGATGATATGTTTATGATTTGTTATGATCTAGTTGAGTCACAGAGTTAAAAGAGTCTATTTCTCAGTATAAAGAATAACTGAACTGTGGTTCTGCAACAAAGGTGGTCTGTCTGTGTGTGTGTGTGTGTGTGTGTGTGTGTGTGTGTGTGTGGAGGACCATGTCGGCAAACACAGAGTTCATTCAGAAGAGCCATTTAACAGAGACAGCTAACAGCGTGTCAATCATGGAATTTAACCGTCTTCTCCTTTGAGATGTATTTCATGTGTGTGTGTGTGTGTGCAGGTGTCGGTGTGTGTGAGCAAGACATGGTGCCAGAACATGGGAATCAGCAGAAACGCTCGTCGCAGCCGTCTAATAGCGAGGGTGACGCGGACGGATCATTCGTGTTCGAGGCTAAAGAGGCCTGGAAGGATTTCCACAACTCCCTCAGACAGTTTTATGAGAACGGAGAGCTGTGTGACGTCACTCTGAAGGTATCTGACACCGTGAATATAGTCTCACAGCAGCTTCTTCTGTTTCTAAGTCTCTCCCTTTTGTTTCTCGCTCCAGGTTGGGAACAGACTGATACCATGTCACAAACTGGTTCTGGCCTGCGTGGTGCCGTACTTCCGCGCCATGTTCCTCTCAGATATGGCCGAGGCCAAACAGGACTTGATTGAGATACGAGATTTCGACGCCGATGCCATCCAGGACCTGGTGCTCTTTGCGTACTCCTCGCGCCTGACTCTGACGGTGGATAACGTCCAGCCGCTGCTGTACGCGGCGTGTATCCTGCAGGTGGAGCTGATCGCTCGGGCCTGCTGTGAATACATGAAAGCACACTTCCACCCCTCCAACTGTCTGGCCGTCCGCACCTTCGCAGAGAGTCACAACAGGGTGGACCTGATGGACATGGCTGACCGCTACGCATGCGAGCATTTCAGTGAAGTGGTGGAGTGTGAGGATTTCATCTGCGTCTCGCCGCAGCACCTCAAGACGCTGCTGGCCTCCAGTGACCTGAACATTCAGTCTGAGACTCAAGTGTACAACGCCGCCGTCAAATGGCTTAAAGCCAATCAGAAACACCATGATGTCTGGCTGGATCAGATCATGTCTCAGGTTGGCTGCTCAGGGCTGGGATGGGAAGTTTGTTGGGATTATTTTCACACCCACTTTTTAGTGTTATATTTAGAAAGAGCCTTTTTCCCAGGTAGGCTATGTTTACACATACGAAGAATTTGTTTTAGTGACAAGCTTCCACAGTTTTTGCAGAATGACAGTGACTAGAAAGATAATAGAAAGAATAAAAATGTAATTAGGATATAACAATGTACAATACATAAATGTATAAATAGTGTTGAGTTTAACACATTTACGGTCAAGTTAAGTGTTCACGAGATGGATTGTCTGAGTGAAGAGACTGTTCTTCTGTCCCGACCGGACCGCAGCGGTTCAGAGAAGTCTGAGGGGTCCAGAATGATTTTACCAGCCCTCTTACTGACTCTGAATGAGTGCAGTTCTTGTAAAGTAGGGAGGGTCTTGTAGCAAGTAAGAGAACATGACCTCTCATGTGAGGAAATATCCTGCTTGGTCCTAGACACCAAAACACATTGGCCATGAAGTCCTGGCTGGACCTGTGGAAACATGGTCAAGTTTTGAAGTACTCTGTCGGATCCAGCTTCAGCTTGTGGCCAGTGGTGGCGCTGTACAGATCCAACATCATATTTCAGAAACAGGCTTGGATTCTTTTTAAGCTAATGTTGTCAACAAATGTATTAAAAGTCTGTTCTGATGGGCTTTTCTCACACAGGTGCGTCTTCCTCTGCTGCCGGTGGATTTCCTCACAGTCACTGTTGCTAAAGAGGAGATGATCAAGGCTAATTTGAGCTGCAGAGACCTTCTGGATGAAGCAAGAAATTATCATTTACACCTGAGTAACAAGAGCGTTCCTGACTTTGAGTATTCGATCCGTACGACTCCCCGCAAGCACACCGCAGGTCAGGAGATACAGCCGTGATTGTTCCTGCTCTCTTGTGTTGTTCTGCTGTGTCTAACGGAGAACCCCGACAGGTGTGTTGTTCTGCGTCGGGGGACGAGGGGGATCCGGAGACCCGTTCCGCAGTATCGAGTGTTACTCCATCAGTAAAAACAGCTGGTTCTTCGGCCCTGAAATGAACAGCAGACGCAGACACGTGGGAGTGATTTCAGTAGCAGGTGACAAAGAGATATGAAAAGCTAATAAAACAACGATTTAAGGAGAATTACAGAGGGATTCAAAAACTCTTTGACTTTGACTTAACTAGTGTTTAAAAGTAGGGATGAACTGACACTACTTCCAGAACTAGGTTGATACTGAGAACCAGTACCTGTAATTTTACAAAATATTGGTTACCGAATCATAAAGAATATGTTTGTTGGCTTAGTTCATTTATCAAACAAATATTTTCTTCAGTTATTTTCACACTTAAGTATGCCCATCAAAGTGCATTTTACAAGTTTTTGTTACTTTCACTGTTAATTATTTTGCTCTATGGCACATCATCTTTAATTTGATAGCATTAGAGCTGCTTCACTGCAGCAGCTCAGTACTGTGATCACAAGACATATCGCTGTAATGATGCAGGCAACGATTTCTACATTCCAAAGTGAAGATATAATGCAAAACTTGCATGAAGCAAGTGAAAAGTGCAACACCGCACATGTGTTGGTGCAGAATGAGAGTGAAGCGCATTACACACAGACGGCTAGCTTCACTTTCACCAGTCAAAAAGCTTAGATTTGGAATGAGGATTGTTTATCACTGTTTTCTGCTTTAAAAAAAGCTAGATTTTGAGACTTTAATACTACGGTGTTGTTTAATTATTTTTTTACAGCGAATAAATAAGATCTCTTCTTTAAAAATGTTGTTTTAATCTATCAATTAATAAAGACAGAAATAGATATATAAGAGTTTTACAAATAATATAGAAAAGATATGGTATATTCATGTAGACTAAATTCAAGAAAATATCAGGGGGTTGATTTTTTGTCAATTGTGAACATCCCTAAACTAATTCTGTTTTTTATAAGTGTGAGTGCTATACTGGAACCTTCTGCTTACAATAAATGACTCGAACGTAAGAATAAAACTTCATATTTATCATTTTATAGGGAAAGTTTATGCTGTTGGAGGCCATGATGGCAACGAGCACCTCGGGAACATGGAGATGTTTGATCCACACACCAACAAGTGGATGATGAAAGCCTCCATGAACACTAAACGGTATGAGGAATACAAGCTTTCATTGACCTGCATTGTTCTGCTCTAATACTGTTCATAGTTTATAGCTGTTATTCATTGTTGTTTCATTAATATTTATAGTTATAATTTAATTCTCATGGGATTAAAGAGTTATGTCAATGCACCTGTCCAGCAAAATAAAGATATTGTACATATTGACTAGGTGTGGAACGGTTCTCCACACGCTGGGACCGCGCTTCAACTTAAATCTGACAAATTATCTGTAAAACCGTTTGCTTTAAATAACATGTAAAACAAACAGGATTCTGCTAATGGATGTCTGTTGATGGATGTGCATTCTGGCTTTTCACAGCAATGGGGGAAAAAAAGTGAGCAAACCATTAATTTACATTTATGCATTTAGCAGACGCTTTTATCCAAAGCAACTTACAGTGCATTCAGGCTATAAATGTTTTACTCGTTTGTGTTTCCTGGGAATCCACAACCCTTTGCGCTCTAAAGCGGTACTCTGCCACCTCCACACCGAATATGAGCTGGCATTTATGACATCATCACCCGGGTGGCCATAGCTCACGTGCGCAGGTGAGACCTGAACAGCACGTTGATATTTTTATGCTATCTCTTGTAAGCTTTTTATACTAAACTCTTGAAAGCTTTGCCAGTTTGAACATTTAAGAGCCATAGGACGCAAGCTTGTGCACACAGTGAGAAGATCTGTGCACAAACCAGTGTCTCAGAACGCGTGCAAATATTAAGTTCTCTCTGAAATGGACAAATTCATACAAAATTGTCAAAATGCCCATCTTGGTAAGTATCCTATATCATACATAGCCAGCTGAATGTACTGGATCAGTGCATTCTCTTAAAGTGACAGCACTCTCTTAATATTAATATTAATATTAATCAAACAGCAACAACAAAGAAATCACTCACTGTTCTTGACTGAATAGCTTTTGTAACTTTAATAAAGAATTTATATTTTATAGTCATATTTATTTGACAGTATAGTTCTTCCCTAAATATAGCACATACCAAACCGTGACTCTGAAAGCGTGACCTGAACCGAACCGTGTGAGTTGAACCGCTCCACCCCAGTATTGACACAGAAGACGGAGCTGAACATGCAGAGGGAGATATCGTCCTGTGTTTGTGTTGGGCAGGAGGGGGATCGCGCTGGCTGCTCTCGGCGGACCCATCTACGCTATCGGAGGTCTGGATGATAACTCCTGCTTCAGTGATGTGGAGCGCTATGACATCGAGTCGGACCGCTGGAGCGCCGTGGCTCCTATGAACACACCCAGAGGAGGCGTGGGATCTGTGGCGCTCGGGGTACAAAACCTCATCAGGAGTCACTTACACACCATTGTACACAAAATTAGGAAGTATGCATATGACAATAATGCTAAATGTTTGACTTACAAAGACAATAAGCCAGTTTCACTCATTATTGTGACAGCTGATGGATGTATTTGTGTGTAAGTGATCTGTAACGGTCCTGTTTCGAACAGTGTTGAGGGCATTATAGCCAATCACAGGAGTATACAGCTAAACCATATTACAGCTTATATGGCTAGTTAAAGGGTTAATTCACCCAATAATCAAAATTAAGTCATTAATAACTCACCCTCATGTCGTTCCAAACCCGTGAGACCTCCGTTCATCTTCTGAACACAGTTTAAGATATTTTAGATTTAGTCCGAGAGCTCTCAGTCCCTCCATTGAAGCTGTGTGTACGGTCTACTGTCCATGTCCAGAAAGGTAAGAAAAACATCATCAAAGTAGTCCATGTGACATCAGAGGGTCAGTTAGAATATTCTGAAGCATCGAAAATACATTTTGGTCCAAAAACGACGACTTTATTCAGCATTATCTTCTCTTCTGTGTCTGTGTGAGAGAGAGTTCAAAACAAAGCAGTTTGTGATATCCGTTTCGTGAACGAATCATTCGATGTAACTGGATCTTCTTGAACTAGTTCACCAAATCAAACTGAATAGTTTTAAACGGTTCGCGTCTCCAATACGCATTAATCCACAAATGACTTAAGCTGTTAACTTGTTTAATGTGGCTGACACTCGCTCTGAGTTCAAACAAACCAATATCCCGGAGTAATTCATTTACTCAAACAGTGACTGACTGAACTGCTGTGAAGAGAGAACTGAAGATGAACACCGAGCCGAGCCAGATAACGAACAACAGACTGACTCGTTCACGAGTCAAGAACCGTTTCTGTCAGACGCGTCCGATTCGAGAACCGAGGAGCTGATGATACTGTGATTCAGCGTGAAGCAGACCGACACACAGAGCGTCTGAACTGAACTGACTCTTTTGGTGATTGATTCTGAACTGATTCTGTGCTAGTGTTATTAGCGCGGGTAAACCGAAGGGTTGAATCAAGGGCAATCATCGAAAATGACGCCATTACGTCGAGCGCAAAAGAACCGGGATATTGGTTTGTTTTAACTCGGAGGGAGTGTCAGCCACATTAAAAAAGTTAACAGCTTAAGTCATTTGTGGATTAATGACATTACTTTGATGATGTCTTTCTTACCTTTCTGGACATGGACAGTAGACCGTACACACAGCTTCAATGGAGGGACTGAGAGCTCTCTGACTAAATCTGAAATAATCTCAAACTGTTTTCCGAAGTTAAGCGGAGGTCTTACTGGTTTGCTTCTATTGTTTTGACTTCTGTTCATGGGTTTGATTGTGTTGGTGTGGTGTGTTCACCAGGGCTATGTGTACGCGGTCGGGGGAAATGACGGTGTTGCGTCGCTGTCCAGCGTGGAGCGCTTCGATCCTCATCTGAACAAATGGACAGATGTGCGAGAGATGGGGCAGCGGCGCGCTGGAAACGGTGTCAGTGAACTCAACGGATGCCTCTACGTTGTTGGTAACAATCAGAATTTGTTCATCTTCATAATTTGAGATTGATGTGAAACCAGGCTCAGCTACGCTCTGCTGGAGGGAGATCTGTGAGCTTCATGTGATGTGTGTTTGTCTGAAGGTGGGTTTGATGATAATTCTCCGCTGAGCTCAGTGGAGCGCTTCGACCCCAGGACCAATCACTGGGAGTATGTGGCGGAGTTGACCACGCCCAGGGGCGGAGTCGGCGTTGCCACAGTGATGGGGCGTGTCTTTGCAGTGGGGGGCCACAATGGAAACATCTACCTGAATACGGTGGAGGCCTTCGAGCCCCGGATGAACAGGTGAGATATAAAGCTGAACATCTCTGCAGAAGATTGTGATTAAGTTCAGATGTAATTAGTTTGTGTGTGTGTCTGCACCAGATGGGAGCTGGTGGGCTCTGTGTCTCACTGTCGGGCCGGAGCTGGAGTCGCCGTCTGCTCCACTCACATCAGTCAGATTCGAGACGTCGGCCAGGGCTCCAGTAACGTCGCTGACTGTATGTAGCTACATCGTCAGAGTTTGACACACTACAACACTAACGCTTCAGCCTAATTACACACCAAACACCTGCTTTCAGCTGTAATGTGGCTCTGAATCTTCTGTGTACTACACCACAAGAAAACTTTGTGTTTTAGCTTGAATTTTGTTAGTGGAAAGTGTTTGTTTTTTTTAGCAGGGAGATCACATGATCACTGTTTGTGTTGTTTGTACTGATTTCTGCTGCCTGAACTGCTGAAAGTGATTTCTCTCTTCTACATAAGAAATCTTCTCATTCTTGTGTTTGAATGACAAAAGGACATTAGATATTTATTAATGCACAAACTTAAAAAAACCCTATTTTGTGACTTCAGGACACGAAGAACGATCAAAAAGAGATTGTTCTATAACCGAGTGTTTGTTTGCGTGAGGACAATCACAGTAATCAAGACAAAGTGAGAGATCCATGAGCAGAGTCATTTCTAACGTGACGCAATTATACTTCTGTTTTGAGCCATGTCTCATTTATGACTTCAGCAAGACTGTCTTAATGGAACCCTTCAGAGGATCTAGACTGGTTTTGGGTTTAGATTTGTGTTGAACCGTGTGGAGCAATGATGTGCTTCTGGTGTTGTTGTTTTTTCACTGCCAAACATGAACAGCAAGCTCAGAGATGCTTCTATATATTGCTGTTGTATATTACAGGTGTAAGGCTTTTCTGGCTTGAATTTGTGTTTAATGTTTCACATGATTTAGTTCAAAGTGGAAAAAAGATATGATTACATTTTAAAACAGATCCATTGTACATTGAGGGAATACAGATGGGTTAGTTCAAAATGACTTTGAATTCTGAATATAAAATATTTATTTTAATGTATCTTTTTCTTAGATTTGGTAAACAGTTCATATTGTTGCTTTTAGTTAGTGATTATTGGTTGGACTCCAGCGTGTCAATCTGATTATATTTGAGATCTGCTGTTGAAATGTTGAAATGTTTTATTATTCTGCTGTCACAGATGTTAACATGTTGCATTCGGTGATGTGAACCAACAATAAATATTCATATAGCGATTTATTTGAATGACTTTCAATGTTAGCTGCATTTCTGTACCTGCTGATTTAAAAGCAGTATATCTGAAAGATATTTCTCTCAAAGTTAATCTGTCTGAAGAATGACACTTTATAGCATATTTTCCCATGTGTACATTTTATTGTTTTGCTCAATATGTTTATTTATTCCCTTAATTTTTTCCTTTTGAGACCTTATTTTTAACCTTTGTAATGATTGAATAAAACAAAAACGCAAAGTGTCCTTTTCTGTTCTCTCTCTTTTTAAAACCCTGGCTTTGAAATAATTGGGTTAGTAATACATTTCATGAGATTTAGGGTTAGTCTGAAGTGATGTTAATATGAAGTGTGTGTATAAATTACAACAGTCTGCCTTAAAATAGAAAACCGATTATCCAACATCACTCCCTGTGTGCAGTTTAATGGATGCACGGAGTAATTTGTATTTTAGTTTTGTATTTGCTGCATTTTCATTGTTTACTGTCAATTTGGTAGATATAAAAAAGGTTAAAGTGTAACGCGAAGGTAAAAGTTTTATTCAAACTATATTTTCCTAAAATATGTGCTGTCACAAGGGTTTTGAAATGACCTCTTTGGACTTAGATATTTTAATTTTATAAAAAAAAATTAAAAAACATTGAACTGACACAATTTCTTTTTAGCTGAGCACAATGGGTCTGTGTTGTAGGGGTTTGGGTTTGTTGGATTCACACACTTCACTACAAGGCTGTACCCCGCCCCCACCTCGTTATATCAAAAAGTGCACTGATGATGTGACCGTCACCAAGACCATCACCACACGAGCAAACCAAAAGCTTCATGGGCTGCTAAAGACCAGAGATAAAGCATTCAGACCAGGAGATAAAGCAGCCCTCAAAACAACAAGACCTAATCTATCCTGTGGCATCCAAAATGCAAAACGGTCATATGGTCAAAACAATTATAATAATCGCAACCAATCTCTTCAGACAGCAGAGACACAAGAAGCCTGTGGCAAGCCGTTCAGACCATCACTGCATCAAAGCCCCCCCACAGACCTGTGATAGCGATACATAACTCTCACATGCACTCAACCACTGTTATTCACGGTTTGAAATGCAGAATGACACACCTGCACAAAAACTGCCCATACCTCCCAACAACCAGGTGCCCTGTCTGTCTGTCTCCAGCCGATGTAAGGAAGACCTTATCTGGGATTAACCCACGCAAGGCTGCAGGTCCAGACAACATGCCTGGCCGTGTACTGAGAGACTGTGCTGAACAGCTGACAGATGTCCTAACAGATATCTTCAACACCTCGCTGAGCAAGGCAGTCACCAAATAAATCACCTTTGTCCTGTCTAAACGACCACCATCCCATAGCACTTAGTCTAATCATGATGAAGTGCTTTGAGAGTTTGTTACAGTGCTACAGACGATGCAGTTTCTTTCACCCTCCACCTGGCTCTTACCCACCTAGAGACTCTTATGTTAGAATGCTGTTCATTGACTTCAGCTCAGCATTCAACACAATAATCCCACAACAGCTCAGTTGAAAAAAAAAATAGAAAAACAAACTGAACATAGAAAGACACTTACATTGATTGAGCTTGAAACATAAATGTTTATCAATCTGGACTCTACAGTGTTGAAGGAGAACCAAGCAGACAGCCATGCTTCCTCATAACCAAACAACATAACTTACTGCTTCACCTGGCTCAAAATAAGGAGAGTGCGCCACTTATAGCCCCCAGAGAATGGTAGTGGAACTACACCCTGCCAAAATCCATAGTAGCAGTTTAAATATACATTTTTAGCCATAAGTGCAAGACATCCTCACGCGGTATTCATGTGTGCATGCATACATTTCTTATGTTAATAATGTTAATTAAAAAGAACAGTAGAAAAAGCATTCACAAGTAACGTTGAGTCACCTTTATTTATATAGTGCTTTAAACAAAATACATTGTGTCAAAGCAGCTGAACAACATTCATTAGGAAAACAGTGTGTCAATAATGCAAAATGATAGTTAAAGGCAGTTCATCATTGAATTCAGTGATGTCATCTCTGTTCAGTTAAATAGTGTCTGTGCATTTATTTGCAATGAAGTCAATGATATTGCTGTAGATGAAGTGACCCCAACTAAGTAAGCCAGAGGCGACAGCGGCAAGGAACCGAAACTCCATCGGTGACAGAATGGAGAAAAAAACCTTGGAAGAAACCAGGCTCAGTTGGGGGTCAGTTCTCCTCTGACCAGACGAAACCAGTAGTTCAATTCCAGACTGCAGCAAAGTCAGATTGTGCAGAAGAATCATCTGTTTCCTGTGGTCTTGTCCTGGTGCTCCTCTGAGACAAGGTCTTTACAGGGGATCTGTATCTGGGCTCTAGTTGTCCTGGTCTCCGCTGTCTTTCAGGGATGTAGAGGTCCTTTCTAGGTGCTGATCCACCATCTGGTCTGGATACGTACTGGATTAAAACTGCAGGAGTGTGTCTGCCTCCCAAACAATGTTATGTAGGTTATTCCAGAGTTTAGGAGCCAAATAGGAAAAGGATCTGCCGCCCGCAGTTGATTTTGATATTCTAGGTATTATCAAATTGCCTGAGTTTTGAGAACGTAGCGGACGTAGAGGAGTATAATGTAAAAGGAGCTCATTCAAATACTGAGGTGCTAAACCATTCAGGGCTTTATAAGTAATAAGCAATATTTTAAAATCTATACGATGTTTGATAGGGAGCCAGTGCAGTGTGGACAGGACCGGGATAATATGGTCATACTTCCTGGTTCTAGTAAGAACTCTTGCTGCTGCATTTTGGACTAGCTGTAGTTTGTTTACCAAGCGTGCAGAACAACCACCCAATAAAGCATTACAATAATCTAACCTTGAGGTCATAAATGCATGGATTAACATTTCTGCATTTGACATTGAGAGCATAGGCCGTAATTTAGATATATTTTTGAGATGGAAAAATTTAATCTATAATTAACTAGTCCTTTTGGGTCAAGTTGTGTTTTTTTAATGAAAGGCTTAACAGCCAGTTTGAAGTTTTTAGAGAATGACAATGGCTACGTTTACATGCACCCAAATAATCCATTTGTAATCAGATTGACGGCTCAGTCGGATTGAAAACGTTCATATAAACACTTTAATCGATCCGATTGAGCTCGATCCAAATGAAATTTCAATCAGATTGAAGGGGGTGGTTTATTCCTTTTCTAATACGATTGAGCGTGCATTTAAACACTCGATCGGATTCAACCATGAAACTGAAAGGACTACGCATGTGCAGTGACGCAGAAATAACATAATGACGTATGATGCACGGAACTAGCTGCTCTTCCTTTTGAATAAAGTGTTGTATAAATGAGTATCCTGATATTATAAAACTCATTTCACTTGGCAACTGTGAAGTGGAGCAGGACAGAATTGTTTTGGACGCTCATCCACAGGCAACCTGTTTTGGGCACGGGGAGGGGATTTCGTATGATAAATATGAGCAACATAGTACAGCGGTTTACATGTTTATTTATCTATAAAGGTGTATATGATAATTAGTCTATTATCAGATTAGTCTATTCACATATTTGTTAAAGGGGGGGTGAAATGCTCGTTTTCACTCAATATCCTGTTAATCTTGAGTACCTATAGAGTAGTACTGCATCCTTCATAACTCCAAAAAGTCTTTAGTTTTATTATATTCATAAGAGAAAGATAGTCTGTACCGATTTTTCCCAGAAAAACACGACCGCCTAGAGGCATGGCGTGTGGGCGGAGCTAAAGAATCACGAGCGCCAGTAGGCTTTTGCGTTGAGAGCGTCTGGAAGCTGTGACATTACCGTGAGGGAAAAACCATCATCCAAAACAAACCATGGCTAACAGTCAGATTCAGCCTTTTATTTATGATCCAGAATCAGATCCCGAGGCTGAAACTGAACGAGAGCAGCAGCAGCAACGACTCGCTCCGAGCGGGGCTCGAACCCGGGTCTCCGGCATGGGAGGGGATGCACTAACAAGGAGGCAGAGATATTTAAGCAGTTTTACTCACCGCCTGTGGTCCCAACACACGATCGTGACCCTTTTTCATTGGGACTGCATTATCCTTAAGAAATAAACGATATGCAAATCCGTCGTCAAACTGGGCCTTGTTTGTAAAACAAGCATCTTCAAAATGCAGGGAACAAACACAAACACTTGCACAACTCCGTTGATGCTCTGTAAAAATAAACTCCATCCACTGGTCCCTTAATGCTGTTTTTTTTTTTTTTGGTAATCTGTGCAGGGTTGTCTTGCCCTGGCAACCAAAAACACACTTCTTTTGTGACATCTCGGACGCTCTCGCTCTGATCAGTGAATGTCTGTTGTGCTCTCAGTCATAGACATATAAATAGCTAGACGCCTCATTGGCCGCTCGACCGCACGTCAACGTCGCCGCCATATTGGAGCGGGCAACTCTCATATCTCTCACATCAGGACCATAGACCGTAAAAGATCAGTGCCCGGTTGCATGAAACTCCTTAAGTGAGGGTTTCCCTGAGGGAGAAAAAATCCCTAAGGTAAGGGATTTCATTAAGAGCATTGCAAGAAACCTCTTAACTGTCACCCTTACCTAAGTGTTATACTAAGAGTTTCACAGTAGTTTCTGACAACATACGGCAAAGATCGCCGCTGTTGCTACAGTTACTACCTCTAACAGTTAACAGAACACAACGAACCACAAAGCCAAACCCTTGCTAAAATCACACTTTTATTAATATATTTTTGCTATGGAGAGTACAAACATAACAAAAACAAAAAAAAAACGTAAACCAAACTGGACAGAGAACGAAAAGGCAATTATTGTTTTCGTAAGTGGTTATAATGCTGTGTTCACACCAAACGCGAATAGAGCGTCAAATTCGCGTCTACCGCGCCTAGTTTGCCGCTTGACCATTTTGAGATCATTCGCGCGTGAAATTAACTTCACAACAGACGCGAATTCGCGTCATGGGGGGGCTTCTGCCAGCTGAGTTCAAGCAGCATTTTCAACCGCCATTTTTATTCGGATAATTTTCAAAATATTACTGTTACTGTGTCATGAAATGCAGTTTTAAAAGTATTTCAGGCGAGAATGTAGTTGTTTTAAACTCAAATATGCGGTTTATTTATAATGACAGGGTCTATTTTAAAAAATGTGTTTCGCCGATCTCGGAGATGAGCTCCATGCGACCAGCGGGAGCTCCGTCATCATGTATCCGCCGAGAGCAGCCTCGGCTCGGCTAGACCTTCTGACATTTGCCGCTGGCTCTGATGTCTCTTTAGTGGTTCAAGATAAAATATAATTCGTTTGGGGTAAAATGAAACGTTTCTTATCAATTGGCCTTTATTCAAATTATCTATTAATATGTTTTTTTATATACATATATGTCCTTTTTATTCCTGTCTCTATAGAAATATGAACTTTTGTCATATAGCTCCGGTTGACTGCTCACTGACAACATCAGTCGTTCCTCCTTGTTGAATGAGTGGAGAAGGGTATTCCTGCACAACCGGAGGCTGCAGGAACATTCTGTTGAATTAGTGACTCCTAGCAGGCTCCTGATTGGTTTCCGCGCCGCACTTAACGCCCCATTCGCGCCGCGAGACCTCCAGACGCGCGTAAACGCGCCTTTGCATTGACTTAACATTGAAATCATTCGCGCCAGACGCTCTATTCGCGTTTGGTGTGAACACAGCATAATAATAATATAGTCCTTTTCAGCCTTTCATCAACCATTCATCGCCTCCAAGGGATTACGATCATTAAAAACACGCCTTGGCATTTCCTCCTCTTCAATTAACACTAAATCAGCAATAGTATTTTGAGTTTAAGTTGACTTAAGGGAGCTGTTTTGGTCCCTTAAATGTATTAAGGTAAAATGGTCACTAAGGACTTTGTAGCAACACTCAAGGGAACTAGGGGTGTAACGATACGCGTATTCGTATTGAACCGTTCGGTACGACGCTTTCGGTTCGGTACGCGGTACGCATTATGTATACCGAACGGTTCGTTGGAGTATTTAATTATATTTGAAAAAAAAAAAAAAAAAAAAAAGAGAGAGAGAAATATAATGATATGCGTTCAACAAGGTAGCCCAATAACCCAAACAACGTAACAGGCAACGCCCCTGACACTCCCGAAGAAGAAAAAACACCATCTTATATGTTTATGTTAGGCTACTCAGCAGGCGCTCGCTCACTCAGTACGCGCTGAAGGCTCGTTGCAAAATAGCCAATGCGTTTAACAGACTAGAAATGAGAAGATCCTCCAATAACCAACAGGTCTGGTGTTTGGGTGCACTTTGGATTCCCTTTAAGCTATAATGGTGATGGCAAGAGAGTGGTGGATAAAAAAACAACGGTATGTCGCATCTGCAACATGACAGGGTACACTTATATTTCTGGTCTGTTAAATGCATTCGACATTTTGCAACGAGCCTTCAGCGCGTGCTGAGTGAGCGAGCGCCTTAGGGGCCGTTCACATATCGCTCCTAAAAACGTGTGGAAAACGCTAAGCGCGTCTTTCTCCTCCTTTCCAAAGCGCTCGGGCAGAAGCGCTCATGGGGCGTCTGTCTTTGCTAAGCAACAATGACGTGCTCTCTCCATGAGACGCGGAAATTTCAGCGAAGGATAAATGGATTTGCAGCTCTAAAAATCGCTTGCAGTAGCTCTGCTACTAAATTTATTTCAAAATTGCAATCCATATACAACTATGATCAGCTGATCCTTCATCTTGGCTGAGCTCTCAACGTTGTTACGGGAAAGGATGAAGCTGATTGGTTGGTTCTTGTCACATGACCCGCGGTGCGCTTGCGGCATTCTGAAAAGTTGAGATGTTTTTACATTTTGCTGTATCTAAAACGTATCGAACCGAACCGAACCGAACCGTGACATCAGTGTATCGTATCGAACCGAACCGTGAATTTTGTGAACCGTTACACCCTAAAGGGAACACTTAGATAATTAAGGGGAAAAACTTAATAACAGCCTTAAGTTCCTTAAGGAAACCCTTAGGGTCTTTTTCTTGCAACCCAAGTTTCACTAAGGGTACCCTTAACCTTATATCTAAGGGATTTCTTAGCTTAAGGAGTTTCATGCAACCGGGCACAGGACAGAAGAAAACATACCTGACTCATCGACAGATTGGACACCTACAAACCGTCACACGATAATAGAAACAGACTCCGAAGTGCTGATCTGAATCAACCGAGTCGCGAACAGACTCCGAAGTGCCGATCTGAATCAACAGAGTCGCTAACAGACTCCGAAGTGCCGATCTGAATAAACCGAGTCACGAACAGACTCCGAAGTGCCGATCTGAATCAACCGAGTCGCGAACAGACTCCGAAGTGCCGATCTGAATCAACCGAGTCGCGAACAGGCTCCGAAGTGCCGATCTGAATCAACCGAGTCGCGAACAGGCTCCGAAGTGCCGATCTGAATCAACCGAGTCGCGAACAGGCTCCGAAGTGCCGATCTGAATAAACCGAGTCGCGAACAGACTCCGAAGTGCCGATCTGAATCAACCGAGTCGCGAACAGACTCCGAAGTGCCGATCTGAATCAACCGAGTCGCGAACAGACTCCGAAGTGCCGATCTGAATAAACCGAGTCGCGAACAGACTCCGAAGTGCCGATCTGAATCAACCGAGTCGCGAACAGGCTCCGAAGTGCCGATCTGAAAAAACCGAGTCGCGAACAGACTCCGAAGTGCCGATCTGAATGAACCGAGTCGCGAACAGGCTCCGAAGTGCCGATCTGAATCAACCGAGTCGCGAACAGACTCCGAAGTGCCGATCTGAATCAACCGAGTCGCGAACAGACTCCGAAGTGCCGATCTGAATCAACCGAGTCGCGAACAGACTCCGAAGTGCCGATCTGAATCAACCGAGTCGCGAACAGACTCCAAAGTGCCGATCGGAATCAACCGAGTCGCGAACAGACTCCGAAGTGCCGATCTGAATCAACCGAGTCGCGAACAGACTCCGAAGTGCCGATCTGAATCAACCGAGTCGCGAACAGACTCCGAAGTGCCGATCTGAATCAACCGAGTCGCGAACAGGCTCCGAAGTGCCGATCTGAAAAAACCGAGTCGCGAACAGACTCCGAAGTGCCGATCTGAATGAACCGAGTCGCGAACAGGCTCCGAAGTGCCGATCTGAATCAACCGAATCGCGAACAGACTCCGAAGTGCCGATCTGAATAAACCGAGTCGCGAACAGACTCCGAAGTGCCGATCTGAATCAACCGAGTCGCGAACAGACTCCGAAGTGCCGATCTGAATCAACCGAGTCGCGAACAGACTCCGAAGTGCCGATCTGAATCAACCGAGTCGCGAACAGACTCCGAAGTGCCGATCTGAATCAACCGAGTCGCGAACAGACTCCGAAGTGCCGATCTGAATCAACCGAGTCGCGAACAGACTCCGAAGTGCCGATCTGAATAAACCGAGTCGCAAACAGGCTCCGAAGTGCCGCCCAACATACATGGAAAAACAAACCACTGTTTCAAAATGTGTGTTTTCTGCATGAGTGTGTTTAATGTGCATTATAAAACAAAATGTCAAGCATCGTCAAGTATTTAACATTATTTGACTCATTAATTGAATAAAATAGAAAATCTTGAGGGAAGCGGCGGGGAATTAATGTTTATTAGTCAGGTTTTGTCTTCACAAATAAACCACTCTATTCCCAGAGAAAGGCAGAACTGAAAACTTAAATAAAATGTGTTTCTTGAGCTGAGATTGATTCAGAGGATGTTCTATTATATATATATATATATATATATATATATATATATATATATGTGTGTGTGTGTGTGTGTGTGTGTGTGTGTGTGCGAGTACATGTATATATTATACTTAGGGAGCTCATTAATTAAACACAATTTGGAACTCATGTCCACAATATTTTTGTGTGTTGTGTCATTAGTTGTGTCTTAATTTGATTAATAATTAGTATTTTAAAATTACATTTCATTTTTTTTTTTTTGCTCTTTATTTTACTATTAATTTATTAATTTTATCTATTCTGTATTATTCCACCCTTTATATTACATATTCTTCTTGCTATTATTAACCTATTGTTGTTCAGTTATTTATTATGATATTATTCATATTATACATAGAATTTAATAAATCTATTATATCTCATATGTTATTGTACCGTTGTACTCGCTTTTCATATTATTCACTTTACTTTAAGTTGTACTACATATACTTTTTAATATAACATATCACTTTTACTATATTTCTACTGTGCTCTGTATCAGTGGATATTTTCATTTTCACTGGATCCATAGCCTCATCAGTTACATGTGTTATTATTTGTTGTATTCTTCTGTAGGCTAAAGTGCTATCAAAATGAAAATCAGACTTCAAGTGTGTGATTTGTATTTACTTGTTTTATTAAATTTTCTCAACGATAGTAAATTATTAGTGTTTAAATATGTATTATTTAGGTTTTATTCCAGTACTTCAAAGGGAATGGCTGTGTTCTGACCTGAGACACAAGAAAGAGAGAAAAAAAAGAAAGAAAAATGTTGCGATTGAACACAGAGAAAGCAATAAAACAACTACATATCATGTAATGTACATTCAAATTACATTACATGAATAAGTCACAGTTATACTAAATTAGCAGATTTGTAAACCGAAAAAAATCAACGAAATCATCAAGTGAGATAAATGTGAGCTTTCAATTAATCATTTTCCAAACCTTACTAAACAAATGGAGGCAAAGTTTTTTTTAACTGTTTTTTAACCTCTGAAATTGGTTGGTAAGTGAGAACGTTATGGTGTTTTTATTCAGTGAAAACCGCATCTCCCCCGTTTACTTTCATTTGTTTTAAGGCAGTCTTGCCCTCACTAACATGGCGGACGCGTTGACGTATCGCTGCAACGGCTCAAAGCGGCCAATGAGGCGTCTAGGTATTTATACGTCTATGCTCTCAGTGCTCTGCTATACGGGAGCGCGCGCTCTTCCGGTAACGTGCTGTAGGACCCATATAAGGAAATTCCGCTCCATCTAACGTCACACAGAGCCATACTCGAAAAAAACTTTCTGAAACTTGTGACAAACCGGAAGGAGTATTTTGGGAACAAAAATACTCCTTCAAACATACAACTTAATTTTTGAAACTTTGTCCATGTTTAGCATGGGAATCCAACTCTTTAACAGTGTAAAAAACTCAGTATGCATCAAATAGCATTTCACCCCCCCTTTAAAACAAATAAAGAGACCACATAGGAGAGTGGTTATTATGTGTAGTCAGTGAGAATGTCACTTTCACTTTTCGAGCAGTGTGCGCATGTCTGAAAAAATCTATTCCGATTTGAAGCTTGTGCCATATAAAACCTAAATATAAATGTGATGTAGCAGCTGCCCAGAAGATGTTCCTCTATGTCCAGAAACACCCTCTCAAAAACATCTGGATAAAACCAGACCTCTGTCTGTCTTTCTGAACCTCGCGCAGACATATTCTTTTGGTATAATATGACATAAACATTTGTAAGAAAATATGCAAGACACAGAAATTTACAATATAGCTTGCACTGGAACAAAATAAATACTTTATTTGTCACTGTAGTGGGACAAAAGTAACAGCTGTTACCGACGGTAACTCCTGACATTTAAACTCGATTTAATTTTATACTGAAAAAGTCGTAAGTCGTAGGCTACTTTTTGGCATGATCATGATTGCATGATCTTCATTAACAATTATAATGTACCCGCAATGGCAAAAACAAATCTGCTTCACAGCCTGTGGTCTTAAGTGGCTTGGAAATACCACAAAGCCCCCTAAAACGGTTTGAGTGCCAGATAAACTTTGCGAATGACATGACATACAGCACTTTAACTCAAGTTTTCTGCATCTCCGACAGTGTAAAGAAAAGTGCCACTCGAAAAGAATCACAAAGCTATACAAACTGTTTGTGCAGTTGTTAAAGCACAATGACGAGTCGAACATTTAATGCGTGTCTCCAACAAGTTGATAATGTAGATTACACCCCCCCGAGAAAAACGAGATCTCTCAATCAGTAGATCATCGCGCTGCGCTAAACGATCCGGTCGATCCCGCAAACCGCGATTATATCGAAAAGCTCTTCGAGTTACTCTGGCACCTTCAGCTAAAAACGGACAAGCCTCGACTTCTCGTATCACTTCCGCTTATAAAGCCGGGATCTAATCCTGTTAAGATGAAATAAGCCTGTTCGCGAGCACCTGTTGCTATGACAACAAGTCTAGGATGAGCTTCGAAGAACCAAACAATCAAAGATCAGACCAAACCCTGAACCCTCAGATCCAGACTCGAAGAACGGCCTCGTGATGCTGCCGTACATTTAACAAAGCCATTCCTTATTGCAGTGGGTGAAAGCGACCGTTTTAATCATCCAGACAGGCAAAAAATATTTAAAGAGATTCATTATCCCACGGTGATTTTATTTATTATACAGTATAATGTAAAAAAATGATGTTTATATTTTCATGTCTGGTCAATAAACTGTTTGTTATACATCACCTCCAAGATGCCAAAAACAAATGAGAGCAAATAATAAAGGATAAAGATTTTATTCAATTCATATTCAAATGCATCCTGAGAAAACAGATCTTCAGTTCTTAGTAATAATGTTAATTGAACTCAGTCACACAAAAAAAGTAATAAGGCACGAAAAGAAGTTTTACCAAACACGTGACAAAGTCACTTTCAGACATCTGCTGATTCAAATCAGTTTGATAAATTTGTAGAAAACCAACCCAAACTCCCACATCATAGGTCCTAAAAGAAATACAAATGATTTAATTATATTCCATTTCGACAGAGAATTTTAATCTTCCAAAGTTTGCAGAAAGTAAATTGTCATTTGAGTGTCAATCAACTTCTGCTGCTCTGGACCCAAGATTAGGAAAGAAAGGAAATACTGATGGACAGGAAATACTTAGTGCTCTATTTAAAAAGTGAGGCGTCACTCTCTAGAAGAACAAGCAGCTTGACCAATCGACAAGCTCAATGCTGTTCTGCAATTGGTCATAAATTATATAATAAATATCTGCTAATGCAAATAAATACAATAATGCTTCCCCACCTCCTGAGAAAAAAAAAATGATATATATATAGACCAACGATTGATTAAAGAGAAAATCATGAGAAAAACTCCAGAGGTCAGGCCCATGGGTCAAAGGTCATATGACCATATAAAAGCTAGAAATATTTTCACTGTAATCACACTCACTCTATTTAGTGTTTGCTTGAGTTAATCAGATCTAAAGGCTCTTGCTGCGCTGTGTGCGTGTGTGTTTGTTAGTGTGCACGTGTGTGTGTTTGTTAGTGTGCGCGTGTGTGTGCGTGTGTGTGCGTGCGTGCGTGTGCGCACACACACACACAAACACGCACGCACGCACACACGCGCACACACACAAACACGCACGCACGCACACACACAAACACGCACGCACGCACACACACAAACACGCACGCACACACACAAACACGCACGCACGCACACATGCACACACACACACGCATGCACGCACACACACACGCGCCGTTAAAGAGACTGATTGTTTGATTTGATCCTTGAGCTGATAAAGGAAAGCGGTCACATCTTCAGCTCTCTGCGGTCGAAGGGAAGCGTCAGTGTGGCTTCTGTGTGTCGAGTCTGATCCAGTGCAGGCCGTGTCGAGCGTATCGAACTAAAGCGCTCGTGGAGGAGGTCAGACTCAGAGGACCGACGGCTGAATCCAGCTCTCGCAGCAAACCTGCAACACACACACCACTGCACTCATTAAAACACCACAACAATCCTCACACACACACGTCTGACTCTACACTTTATAAAAGACCTACATACATCATCTTAATCTGCACACACCCAACCACAATTAATATGTGATCCAACACATAAAGTTGAACACTATTAATGCAGCATTCATTTAGTCTTCTGTAGCTCTGCTGAAGTCTGTTCTTCAGATCATATGGTTAATGCCCACAAACCAGATCCAGAATAAAACTGATCATTTTAATACTTACTTGCCATGAAAATGAAAATAAACTTGGAAAAAAGGGGAAAAGATTGAAAGAGCGTATTTTAATGGACTGATGGCACTACTGAACCTAACCCTAAATGAGGAAAGAGACGTTCAGCACGCAGCTGTGACCTCTGACCCCTTCTCACCGCTGCCTCGGAGAGCGATCTGGTCCGCCTGCTCCCAGATGTGGTGAGCGTTCAGGAGGAGCGTGGTGATGCTGACGTATGCTGCTGCCACCTGCTGGACCGGCTGAGGAATGAGCAGCGAGCCGCTCCTGAGGAGACAGACACAGCGGTGAGGAGAAGACCCATGGGACAGACCCGAACCCTAACCCTAACTCACCTCGACACGGAGGGAGACGCAGACCACGACGAGCTCTGCAAACAAACACAAAGAGTGTGAGGCAGACATCAGACGTCTGAATAAACTACAGGAGACGGAGGAGCACGCACTCTGAAATGATCGGTGAGCATCCGTGAGTGTCTGAGCGCTGGCTCTCGTCTGGAGCGGAACATGGCCATCTGCAGCAGAGACTGGCACCGCATGCTGCACACACACACACACACACACACACACACACACGTGTCACTCGTGTTCAGACCCAGCTCTCCGTCTCTGCTGGGTCAGTGCTCACCACAGGACGCAGAAATCCCTCTCGTGAGCGCTGGCCGCCGGATCCGTGTAGTTCTTCAGCTTCAGAATGAACCTGGACACACCACAGCATCACTACTAGAGATGAACCATATTATCAGTGTCTCAGTATCATCCTGGTCACATGACGATGTGAATCGATAGGTCTTTCGAACAAAAAGTTTAGGTTTTTATTTTATACATTTGTTTTTAGTCCATTGTGGTGTGGCACAGTGTCTGTCAAACTCAAAGCTTCATCTGTTTCTCTGCGTGTTGTAAAGTCAAACACACACTTGGTTCAGTTTTCTGCGTCTCAGTATCATCGATGCATGGCAATATTTTTTACCAGGATTTTGGAATATATAAAGAAATGTATAAATGGAATATATAAAGGAAAATAAAAATTTAGTTGCTTCACCTTTCCTTTCATCTTTGTTTGTTTGAATTTAAGTTGTTTTGTTGAATTAAAGACAAGAAAAAAGTTGATAAAAAAAGAAAAAAGAAAAAGAGCATGGGTTGGAGCTCTTGAAACTCTCAAAATGCATTAGATAGAATGGTTTAACGTTATAATTATGTACAACATTTAGATTTCTTTTTTCTCTATTGTGGATAATCACATCAGTCTCTGGGCATCAGCCGAGTCTCACCTGATCAGCTCCAGCGTCTCGGAGAACATGGTGTACGCAGATTTGGGCGTCTGCGGCTCCGTCTCCATGGCCAGGCCACTCTCTGTGAACGACAGCGCAGCCTCCAGATAGCGCAGCGCTTTAGCCATCTTATCCGTCTGAGGAGCAGAGAAACACAGTCAGATCGAGCGTGGAGCTCACCACACAGCAGACTCAACAGAAGGGGTTTATAAACACCGTAGCATCTGCTTTGTGCTTCAGCTTTTTGGCTTCCTTCAAATGATCTTCCACTGAGAGTTTCCTGGGAACCAGAGGTCAGAGGTCAATCACAGAAACACTATGCACATGGCAAGTAACAAAGCCTAAAAGACACCTGTTTATTGTGTTTAAGGTGACATTCATCAGGAGGTTTCACAGATGATGTCAGTGAAACTGTAAATAAAGCCGTGCCGCACCTGCGATCAGGAAGCAGCGCTCGAGCTTCGGCTGCAGGAGGTTTCTCCAGGAGATCCTTGTGGCTCTCGCCCCTTTTCTGAGAAATTAAAACACTTCCTTACATCAGAACAGTAATCCCAAGAGAAATGTGAAGTGAGGATGTCTGCAGTACCTTCCCATGAGTCTCTGCTTTCTTCTTCCGGCCGTCAGGAGCCGCGGCTGGCTCTCTGTCCTGAGGAAGACCTGAGCTGTGTTTCACACTCTTCTTCTTCTTCTTCTTCATCATCTTGTTGCTGTTCTCGACGGCTCTGAAGGAAACATGAAGAGTGTTCAGACGCCGTCTGTCAGACAGAGACTCTCAGGTACTTTCCGTTCCTCATCAGAGAAGCACCGGCGCTTACGTCACAGTAATGAACCTCACGAGACATGACACAAACACACTTTACCAAACATTAGTACAGTCAGAAACACTGAAACAGTGAAGAACGCATTGGCTTCAGTTGGTGGATCATGCCGAGACGCTTCAGGGGATGCACGACTGATTTCTGCTAGTCTTTCTTACTCGACTACTCGTTGTTCAGGCTACTGTAAATGAAAAGATATAGTTCTTATCAATAAATGCTTATTAATTCATATCCTAATTACATATGTAAATAATAAAAATAAAAAAACTCA